>NC_092602.1:17622500-17687500 GCF_047663525.1 Anas platyrhynchos
AACCTCTCCCTACTTGCATAAATCTGAGGATAGCATCGACGTAGAGAGCACAGCGCAGCTTCAGTACATAAAGATTTGATATCTGCACCACAGTATCCTAACAAACAAAAATCAAACATTACATCAGTCAAGGCCCAGGTTTACAACATGCAACATTTAAAGAATTTGTAATGCCAAAACCAAACAGGTTAACAGGGAATTCAAAGTGCTACCGCTCTGCAGGGAAGTTTCATGTTGCGCACTGTCTGATATCTTGCGCTTATGCAGCTGAAACAGACTCCTCATCAAAAACTATACTCTTGAGGAAGATGCCCCAGAACCATTTAACGTTCTCAGACAACAAAAAGAACGACAACAAAGTGTAAATAGATGAAAGCATCTAACTCTGCTTGCTATGAAGGCGTGCCAGCTGCCTCGTTGACTAGTTGTGCAGCAAGGCACAAGAGCTTGGGTACTGCCTGGTACAAGCTAAGGTTCTTTACAACTTGCTCACAAGCAAGAATCCATTTTGGTTTCAGTCTTACCAATGCATTTCTCAGCTAGTTCATCAAGCAACATGTCCGGTGGCTTAGGGGTCCAGTCACGAGTATGAATCTTGAAAATTTCTTTTCTAGCCTGGAAGCAAAATCATTGCGTTTTAGCTTGTCCCAAGTTTTCCTTAAAAATACCAAGAAACAAACAAACCAAAAAGCAAGCAAACAAATAAACAAACAAAAAAAAACCAGTCCTTCCTCAAAACCCCTCATCTATTAATACGCTTTTCTTATTTGCTCAACTTTCAAGTATTTTACAGTTATTTAATATACACTCTGCATTTTCAACCAGGAAATTGAATATTTCTTATTTGTTATACTGAACTTTTTCTAGGAACCTACAATGAAAGAAAAGGCATTTATAGCTTCAATAACAAGTTTCCAAACTACGGGACCTAATGACCCAGAGGAAAATACTGTAATGAAAAATTTATCCAGAAACATTTCTTTGTTGTCCAAAAATCTTCTCTAAAACTTAGCAAGCTTTCATTGTGACAGTCTCATTACTTCATCACATTTGCTTTTCAGGCAGTAAATTCACAGAAAGCACTTCTGGCACAATGCTTCAAATTGCTACAATTACTATAAAGAAGAAAATAATTATGACTCAAACTACTACCACCAATCCGGGGCACAATCAAATGCAAACACGTCCCCTATTCATTCAGAAGTGAAGGATTGAGACCAAAAACACAACTTCATGATGAAAACGCCCAAGTGGACTAAATAATTAAGCAAACAGGTACAACTTTGAGAATGAAAGGTTTGATTATAGACCTAACTACTTGGTGGTATCATCCTGACCATATATATCCAGTACCAGATTTGCCCTCCATGGAACAACGCAGTGTCTCCACATATCACTCTTTTGTTCAAGTTGTCAATTATTTTTTTTTCCTATAAAGTTGGACTTTGCCATGGTAGCACTAACATTCAATTTAAGTTCTCACCTCTTTATTTGGCAAGTTGAAGAGGAACTCTCTGCCAAAGCGTCCTGGTCTTCGTAAAGCAGGATCTATAGAATCCAGTCTGTTGGTAGCTCCGATTACCACGATCTCCCCTCTGTTATCTGTGCCATCCATAAGCGTCAGAAGAGTTGAAACAATGGAACTAATAGAAAAATATAGTTTTTATTTACTGGTTCAGTAAATTTTGTTACATTCCACATGACTTTCTTGATGCCGGAACAACCTTCTTCCTAGTAGTCATTCAAAAGTGGGAAAAAAATAGTCTACCAAGTCGGGTTTTTTTTTTTGGTTTGATAATACATCTGCAGACTGGTAAGTCATCAAGCACTTCAAGACTGTTTGAAATAATCTCTACATTAATGGAAAAGGAGTACTGCACACTTCTGCTCAGGAAGAAAATCACGGAAAATGTTCCGTGATGTTCCCTCTTGCTTTGGTAATGCTCTTTCTCAGTGTTTTTAGTCTTGTCCTTTCTACCTTGGCATCTCTCTGCAATAGCTGAGGAGGAAAGCTTTTTAGAGCTACATTCAGTGTCACACTCGAGAGAGGAAGTTTGCCGCAATTTCTCACCAGGCTCAGAAGACTCTTTGCCGTACAAAACGTTTTCTTTTGAAATAAGGTCACGTTCTTTTGATCTTCTTGGTTTCTCCTTGTCTCCACTGTCATCACATTGGTACTGTGCGAGGTATTCATCCTTCCCAGTAGATTTCGGAGGGTCCGCGACACTGCACAAAATAAAATCACATTTCTCACTTCTGCTGAAGGACGTGAAGATTAACAGTAAAACCTTCCAAAGGCAAACAAACAAACAAAAACCTCCAGACTACAGGAACACTCGCAAAGATATGCCATTTAGAAACCTCTCCTGCGATAAGGACACCTTCTCCAGCTCCCAGAGAAAGTGTTTTTCCCCTCTTGCTTCTGAAGCCATTGCACTAAAAAAGCACACGCATCTGTCTCCCTCCACATGCTGCTGCTCTGAATAAGAGCCAGAAGATTCAAAACCACCCTATTTGGTCTCCCCACATAGCCGAAAAAAACACCAGTTGAAACAGAGTTTTCTACCTCTCTCCCAAGAATTTACATTCACATATCCTGTGACTGCAAAAATAGAAGGCGGGGCTCAGGAGGAACAGCCAGTGTTGGAAATGAAAAAAAGCAGCCTGTTTCTTCAGAGTCTTAAGCCTATTCTACTAGGAAAACAAAACAAAACAAAACAAAACAAGAGGAGAGGAGAACAACAGCGGGAAATTTACCTATTCTCCAGGTGTTCAATTGCAAAGCCTCCGCTGGAGGATCAACAGCTGTGAATTCAGCGTGCTTAGGAGAAATCAGATCTACGTCTGAACCACAACTATTTCAGTAGTATCACTAACTTATGTTACTCTGAAGAAGCAGTCAGCACCGTTTCTATGTTAGGAAATAGCTGAACAGAGTCTGTTATTCACAGGAATTATTCAGGCAGGCTTCTTTAGGAAGGCTGGGTTTCACTAGAACATTACTAGCCTGTAAGCCTCATGGCATCACCTTCCATCTTGACTGCTAAACCTCCTTGCTCCCTACTATCTTCTTTGCCAAGATACAGCTGTCCACGTTTACTTTTCCTACTTGGCTGGACTGAATTTAAGAAGGGATCTTGCAACTCTTCCTCTTGTTTGCCACTTAATCATCACACCAAATGAAAACTATTTGCCTTTCACCTCTTTATTTCAGGCATTCTTTCCTAGTGGTCATTTAAAAACGGAAAGAAAAAGTCCATCAGCTTTTTTTTTTAATATCCAGCAGACTGTTAAGTCACCAAGCACTTCAAGACTGTTGGAAATAATCTCTACATTAATAGAAAAGGAATTCCTCAAACACACTGCGGCCGCTTACCTTTAATACACTCGTTGGATGAGACGGAGGTGTATTTCTTGCTTTCGCCTGCACTGGAAGGCTTCCCTTCCTTGTAAGGTTGTTTACTGCTCTCACTTCTGCATTGCTCACATGAAGAGCCATCTGGAGGATGGGATTCTTCCTTCTTCTCCCGCGTTATCTTCTGGAAACGAGGATCTAAGTGTTCCAAGGAGCCTTTCACTTTCCTGCTGTTTCTCTTTTTTCTTCTTTTTCTTCTCCTTTTTCTTCTTGTTTTACGCTTGGGATTGGCATTGTCAAAGTGGAGCACACAGAAGCACAAATCGTGAAGTCTGAAAGAAACATGCAAGTTTAAAAGAGAAAAAAAGATGTGGCACTTGTTGCCTATATGAAACTTTATTTATTTTACCACAGGTGATGATTTGCAGCATGTCAGCTATTTTGTGGTGCTTTGTGCACACGCAACTTACTTTAGATGTAGCAAACTTAAGCCCTCAGATTGGAGGACCATAGGTCCTGGTTTGTACACAGATCATTAACAATGGCTAGCTCTGGAATACGTGCAAGCAGAAAAAAACTTTTAACCTAATCCAGAATGGTGTACGGATGTGTTTCCAACTATGTGGTCCAAAGCTAGTGCTCTGAAACAATTCAGCAATAGCTTTCCTATCTTCACTGATCAACCTAACAACATGATCCCCAGCCAGCTGATGCTATCTAAGTAACTTAGAAACTACCAAAAAAAAAAAAAAAAAAAAAAAAAAAAAAAAGATGAAGAAAAAAAGAGAAGAAAAAAAAAAGGAGAAAAAAAAAAAAAAAGAAGGAATACATGAGAAGCACCCAGAAAAGAATTAGGATAAAAAATGCGGAGTATGCTGGAATCCTTGCTTACTTGGAATCCTTCTCTCCATGTTTATCCTTAGACTTCTTTTTCTTCTAGAACTTGTGATATTTTTGCATTTTTTTCACCACCTAAAAGCTCCTTTTCTATCTTTCTGTCTTTCCTTTCTATTTCACTTTCACTACCTTCTGCACGGGTAGATTTTCTTTTTCTGTTTCCTTCTGTTTCATTTTTCTGGCGACAGTTCTCCAAATGAGCTGACACAGGTGGAAGCGCATGTCTTTCACGAGAATGTCTTCCAGAATGTTGCTGAGATACCGAGCAACGATGCAAGTCTGCTCGGGGTGTGCTAAAGCGACGTCCATCTTCATCTCTCAAGAGGGAACCGTGAGGCCATCCACTTTTGTAATGATAATGCTTATGTGACCTGCCGTAGTAAGTTGCAGTCCATTTGTCAAAGGCTGCATCGCCGTGAGAGAACTTTCTCTCTCTACTGTCTCCTGTCGCATGAGGTGAATAGTAATCATTGTAATAGCTACAACTTTCCCACCTCCGTGCTTCATCTCGATAGTATCTTTCTCTGCTCCAACTTCTTTCCCCTTTGGATCGGTAATATCTATTGCTACCTTGTTCTGATCTTCCTCCGCTGCCAGATCTGTACTTTGAATATTTGACTGCTCTTCTGCCATTCTCAGGGCTGTTTCTTTCACCAGGGAAAGATCTGCACCTGCTTCCCTCCCAGTGCTCCTGCTTGTGACGCTTTTGATGAACAACTTCCACGCTCTGAGAACACCTCCTCTTGCTGGAAGGACCTGCTTTTTGACTCTCCTTCTCTTCACTAGGAGCATGTTCCCTCTTGCTTTGGTAATGCTCTTTCTCAGTGTTTTTAGTCTTGTCCTTTCTACCTTGGCATCTCTCTGCAATAGCTGAGGAGGAAAGCTTTTTAGAGCTACATTCAGTGTCACACTCGAGAGAGGAAGTTTGCCGCAATTTCTCACCAGGCTCAGAAGACTCTTTGCCGTACAAAACGTTTTCTTTTGAAATGAGGTCACGTTCTTTTGATCTTCTTGGTTTCTCCTTGTCTCCACCGTCATCACATTGGTACTGTGCGAGGTATTCATCCTTCCCAGTAGATTTCGGAGGGTCCGCGACACTGCACAAAATAAAATCACATTTCTCACTTCTGCTGAAGGACGTGAAGATTAACAGTAAAACCTTCCAAAGGCAAACAAACAAACAAAAACCTCCAGACTACAGGAACACTCGCAGAGATATGCCATTTAGAAACCTCTCCTGTGATTAGGACACCTTCTCCAGCTCCCTGAGAAAGTGCTTTCTCCCCTCTTGCTTCTGAAGCCATTGCACTAAAAAAGCAAATGCATCCGTCTCCTTCCACCTGCTGCTCTGAGAAAAAAGGCATAGGGGCGAGCGGGGAACAGCCAGTGTTTCTCCAGACAGTGGAGAAAAATGGAAAAACATTCTATGAAGGAACACAAGTTCTCCTTGAGGCACCAACCTGCATCAGAGTGATATGCTCAGTGCTGATCATTAGTTCTGTTCGTAACGCTGGACATACAGTATGGAATTGTACTAATTTAAATCCTTCCATTAAATACTATTAGTAGACAGATAAAACCGTAACGAACTTCCATAAGGTCTTGTCTTAATCAGACTGTGCTCATTTTACCTCGTTTCCTCTGACAAGCTGTTCAGCTGGCTGGCTGTGAGGGACTCCGTGATGATTTCTCGATTGACTGAAGGCATAGCTCCAGGCATCTGCAATCAAAACGCACAAGTCAGCAGACAAAAAAATACTATTTGTAGTAGTACTGAGGACTAGTCTTGTCAGAATTTCTCCATTAAATGGTAAGCAAGACCGTTTTGAGTTGTATGCATTATCTACACTTCAAAGATAACCCCAACTCACCTCCCAAAATCTACTTTATGAAACTTAGGAATTTTTATCTCAGCTGAGCTTAAGTTGACAAGTTCTAATGTAAGCTCAGGTCTGCAAATTCTAATGGGATAATACCACAAAGTCTTACAATCACATTTGTGCTGTGTTTTCTCAGTATTTCACCTGAATTAGGAACACAATAAACACTCCCGAATACATCATAGGTGAGAAATTCTCGATGGAGCAAATCTATGTTTCAAGCAATCCATTTGTTTTAGAAAAGAACATCTCAGAAGGTTTAACAGGTTCAACTCAGCAAGTGGAATCATCAAGTTTCAGTCCGTTTTCTTTCGATTCATTAACTAACCTAATAGCACCATTTAGTGAATCGGTTTTTGGCAGCTCATGCTGGGATCTTCCTTCGTCAGCATTCTGACAGGAAGAACCGGAATGCTGCAATGTACGGACTACCTTTCCAACCAAAATTCCATTAGAGGACATTGCATTGCAATTCCTTTTAAATAAGCCCTTTGACTCCTCCTCAGATTTTCCTGAAGATTCTGCACCGTAAGGGACTGTGTTATCAGAGCTGAGTTTAGGATTTTCATTCACTGTTGGCTCCACAAAAATCTCATCAGAAACTTTTTTGCTTGTTTGCATTTGCTTCATTTGCATTACCGAATTTGTAATTGTGGATGAAGGAACAGCCTGGTAGAGATCTTCGTCCTCCGCAGCACTGCTAAGACAGTCAGGCTGTGACACAGTCCGACGAGCAGGCAATTTATTGTGAATACTGGTGGTGATCTTCTGTTTTCTTGACGGATCAGTAATTGAAGGCCTGGTAATTGTCTGGTTTTGAACACAGGCCATCGGTGGTGCTGAAGATGGCCTTTTTAGGGTGACACCAGTGGTCTTTGCGTCCTCTTTTATGGATCCATTTCCATTTAAACGGCTTGAATTCTGTATTTAAAAAGAAGAAATGGCAAGATGGATTAACGCAAACACTGCATTTAACATTTTGAAACACAAAACTCTCCTACTGAGTATTTCTACAAATGGTCTTAACACCTACAAAGAAAAACACACTGCCCTTTAAAGATAAATGCAAGTCCAATAAGCGTATTCAATTCCTGCTTTTGGTTTACAGCCGATTGGAATCAAATTAACATCATCTTTGAAAACCAGCCAAACAACTTAACATTACCTGCTGCTATTCCCAAATATATTTATTTTCCCCTTTAAACATACCCTGAAAAGCCTGAAGTAATTGTTCTGGTGCTCAGGAATAAGACAATTAGTTTTCCCTGTCTTAGCTAAAGTGACGACGATAGGAAAAACAAGTCCTCTTTTAAATGATTCGAGGATTAGTACACTCTGCTTAAATTGTCAAAGAGCGTAGCTCTCTGTGCTTTAGAAAGCTGTCTTGGAGGTATTAAGTAATGGAGTCGCATGGCTGCACAATTTAGCAGTAACCACTGTTTGAATGACTCTGGCTGTAGCATGAAGGCTGTGAAGAAAGCTGCAGCATGGGAAGGAAAACAAAACTAAGATGCTGAAAACCAAACAAAAAACCCCACACCAAACCCCAAACCCACTAGCAGTTTGGTGCCGTTACCTGCCCTCCCACTTCCCTGAATTACCTTAATCATATGAGGAAGAAGTCGTGGTCCCATAAATCCAGCCTGCTTACTATTAGCCCCCTGCTGACCAGGAGGGAATGAACAGGGATAAGATGGTGCTGGCAAGTAAAACGCACGTTCTCCAAGTGTCAAATCATAGCGCCTTCAGAAAAGAGCAGTGATCGGAGTTTAGTTTTTCTTTCAGCCTACTCTTGGATTAAATCCCATCCTATAATTTTAGAGGAACAGTTCATACGATATGGAAGCCTTCTCTACAGAAGGCTTCGCCAAGACTACAAACTGAAAAGGAGAGAACAGTCTTCCTACTAAGACTATCACTTTCAGAACAATAATTCATTCTTACACGACAGATGACCTTCATTTTTCTCCTTCTCTAAATTAGCCAGCTACAGGTAACACATAGATAGCAATTTACACAAGTGCTGCAGTTTCAGGCCAAGCAACAAAAGATAATAAATGACACAGAGAATTTCAGGTTAGACAGAACTGAATTAGACAAATAATAATCTTTCCCTGGGATAGCAAGAAAAACACTTGCAAAACAGAAAAATATCAATAACAGGAAAGTAAATCTCTTCTGAACACATGTTAAGATTTGTTATTACCTGATATAAAAAAGTATGTAAGCTTGCTGACCAAGAACTCTCTTAATGTCAGTACGGACTACTTTAGCATCATTCATCTGATACCAAAGTCCATTACCAGCCTGCAAATAAAGACAACCATTTCTTTAGGTGAATTGCACGTGTTCCAAATGAAATCACGGATAGGAACAAAATACACACGTGTCAAATAAAAATATAATGAAATCTTTTTCCCTAGAAACAGTAGCTGCTAGTCACGCTTTCACTGGTTTGCCAGCACAACCTTTACTCTGTTAGAAATGCTGTTGACTTCTACCTTTACATAGCATATATAGTGTCCTGAGTGACAGCTGACACCGTGATGTACCAGCACCGCGTATAAGGCATAGAGCAGTGGTTCTCCCATTGACTGTGACATGTAGGCTCTCAGGTCCAAATACTCCGGATATTTCACCTCCTAAAGAGAGACCAAGAAGATAGAAAATTATCCCAGAGTACTTCGTGGACTAGCCAGAGAAAAACACTTCCAAAAAACACAGACTAGAATTTATTTCTAGAATATATTTCTAGAAGATATTTCTTGATTCACTACAAATAAGTCTTCCCATAAACAATGTTTAAGACTAGAAGTTGCAGAGAACTGTTTCCTGATGAATCAGCCTTCTCAGAGGAAAGCATATGCTTCTTGTCAAGCGGGAACTTTATTGATATTAAGAGAAAGAATAAGCCATAGTCGTTAGTCTACAATTACTGTCTGAAAATATAAACAACTTTCAGCTTTGGGGGATGTCCCATTACACAATGATATAGTTGCATTACAGTGGTAAATATACCTTGTTGATCTTTCCACCTGTGAAATCTGCAAATCTTTTCAGTGATATTGTGAGAACCTTGGAAGAACGGTGTATGGTAAATCTCTTGGATGCAGGAACCATCTTATTACACCTTAAAAACAAGCAGAGATAAGTGTTTGAAGGCATCTTCTTTTTTCGCCCCCAAAACAAACTCGTTTTAATGTCTCACGCATGCCTATGCTATTTGAATGACATTTACTTGCATAATAGGTTGGTCTTTTTTCTTTTCATAAACCCATGCACTGCGTGTCAGGTTTGTTAATACAGTGAAGAAGGTAAATTCTCCCAAAACCCCGGGCATAGCAGGAACAGGAATCTCTCACGAAAGGGTATTACCAGGTTGGATGGCAAGGTACCATTTCTTGGTCTACAAAAGTGGCTATTTGAACTCCAATCCTGGATACATTCTTTCAGCTTTCAAGGGAAATACAAATAATGAAAGTGGAACGAGAGAGCCTTGGTCCCCAGGACTAGAAATTGCAAATAATCTCCAACATAGGTCGTCTATCAACATCAAAAATACAACAGAAGCACATGGTCATTCTACAGGAGGGAGACATTTAACAGTAGGAAGTCTTCATGTACTGAGCTTGTCTGGAAAGACACTGAAACTGTCTGCCATCCTTTGAAACACAATAGTTCAGTTTGATACATTGCCCGCTCCAAGGTAGGACCTACAGTGTAAGCAGTGAAAATTAGCCACTAGCCCAGAGAACAACGGAAACTGGGCAGTTTACATCAAGAAAAGTACTGTCGAGAGCTAATAAATAGAAAGAACAAAAGTATCTCTTTTTGAATTCTGATGGCAAAATACGAGCCAGAGAATTGCAAACCCATAGGGAATGCCTCTGAACAAGACTTCCCCCCTCCAAAGAAACAAAAATCCAAGTGTTTTATAAACTTCCACAAAACTCGTAAGTAGATCCAAAGTTTAGAGGTAGTCCAACAGAGTCATGCAACATATAAAACTGACATCTAGGATTAAGACCTAATTCGTCAAAATCTTACTCGCTACATTTATAGCAATTCTCTCCACCCAGCTCTTCAGGTTTCACAAAGAGTTCCAGAGCTCTGGTAACAGATGAAACCGCCTAGAGGAGCGAGAAAGAAGAGCGTAAAGTCACCGTAAATTCAAAATTCCAGAAACGTACTAGTAGTTTGTAAGAGAATCTTACTAACATACTCCAGCGATCTACTATGAGCACTGTGAAGAAGGAGGCAGAAAGAGCATGCTCAGCATTGACCTCACCTGGAAGTCATTTGACTTCGGAACAAATACTTTTCCAGTAGCCTAGACAGCACCTATAGTGTGCTTTGTCATCAATACTGGGGACAAATTCATCAGTCTAACAATTAGATGTACATTGGGGTAGAACAACAGAGAAGTATGACAGCATTATAATTTTTGCAGAAAGAGAATTCTTTCCCCTTAAACCCAATGCAAATGTGGAGACTATTTACATGGGTTCCACAGAAGGACAAAGTCCAATCCACTTCCTTAGCACCACCAAGCTCTTACGTTTTAACATTATATGTGGTTTGGTTTTTTAAGGTAAACAAGTTTAATTTAGAAAGTTAGGCATGTACTTAAACATCATGAATTATATTTAGAAAACATCTTACCTTTATATCCAAAGTGATATCAAGAAATGCCTCATACGTATCCGAAACTGCTTTGCAATTCAAGCACTTCACTGGAAGCAAAATATAAATGCTTAACCTTATGTGAAGGAGACTAACTGTCCAAATTCAAGTTGTTGCCAGATACTACTTTAGACAAACTACAGACTGCTTTACTACCGACAAAAGACACAGATCAGTTCTAAGGACAGGAATATTTTTTAAAGTACCTCTCGATCTTAGAAATCCTCCAAATATTTGATGAATGATTGTGGTAGCTTGAGAAGATCTGTCCAATCTGGAAATAAATTATAATCAGACCTCAGAAGATTTAAGGCGCAGAGTTAACTCTTCAAAGAGTTTTATGAAAACTAAGGATGATGTAGACTTTCGTTGCTGATAGTAAATAAGGCACTAAAAGGTGCTAGAGATCATTTTTGATAGTAAATAAAGGACTAGAAGGTGCTAGAGAATGTATGAAAGTGAACTTGTTTATGCTTACTCGGTGCTTCCATTCAAGCACGCTTCCTGCATAGCATCAACAGTATAGCGCAAGAACTCGTGTGCATCTTCTTGACTGCCAAAACGGAAATGTTGTCCTATTCCTAAAGAAGAAGATGATAGTATTCACCTCATTTAAAAATGAAATCATTCTTGTATTTCTAAAATCTCTCTTCTTTCTAGTGTTAAAACCACTTATACACATCAAATAAGTATTTGAAGATTACAAGCTATCGAAAAGAAACACATCTGAAGCCACTTACGACTGAGATTACTGATAACATGCGTAGGCTCGATGGCATCAACAGTGCAACGCAGGGCCTGGTTAATGTGAGTCTCCATTGTGCACATCATGCAAAAATCTTGTTCACGACCTGAAGAGTGAAAGAGGAAAGCATCCCAGTCCAGCAAAATATCCATAACTACAAACAAACATCTAAGTAAAATTTAAACTATAGATACGATATCCACTCTCCTTGCTACATTCTATTCTCCCAAGATGCCAATGTCCCAACAGTCTTGTAACATTTCATTTCACACAACTTTACAGAATAAAAATATCCACTAAGCCTGTATTCAAATGCATTTTGTGATGAGAAATCTAAAAGACTACTGCAAAGTCACATTTGTAAAGGCTGACAGGAATGTGAACTCCACAGGCTGAAAAATGTATTACTCTCTAAAATTACTACTAAATGCATTACTGTCCAATGCACTTCATTATTCCCACGAAGCAATAAATGATCCTTTAATAAATACATAAATAAATAAATAAATAAATTCATTCATTAAACAAACAGTGCATTAATTGCACTCCGTATGCTATTCGGAGCCCACTGCTAATACAGTGCTCAAAGCCAGCTTCTACAGGTAAAATCAGGCAAATAAGCTTGTCTCAGAATCACTGCTGTTCTTTCACCTTCAGAGCTGTCCAACAGATTTGAAATACTCTTAGAAAGTACTCACATGACTGGCCGTGCTCGAGAGAAAGCATGTAATTGGCAAGTGGGGGTGTGTAGGTCAAACACTGTAGAGTAGCATTAAGAAAACATGTGTTGCCAAGATTGTACAGGCCAACTCCAACACTTTGTGTTTCTCGCCAATCCATACAAATCTTCTCAGGTGGAAAAAGAATGCTCTGTGGTGGAGCAATTCCATCATTAACGACTGCAAGAAAGTTAAATTTAAAAAGAGATTTTGTTTGTTTGTTTCTAAGCAAGGTATTTAAAAAAATACTATTCTGCAGGAGCACCTAGAGGAGCTAGCTACAATCCAAGCCAGAAGAAAATTATTGCAGACAGCTTTAATACCGCCAAATTCAAATTGGCTGGTCAACACAATGTTTTGGGGAAAAAAAAAAAAAACAAAAAAACAGCTTTCGTCAACCATTTTAATTTTTCTAAGGCAAGGCTAACTGCCATTCTGTTTGTAGTACCTAATGCCAAGTTCCTCTCCATCTATAATCTTTAACCTGATTAACTCAACTACTGTTTTTTTCCTTATTATAACTTAAACCACAAGCTTAGACTTGAAATTATACGGAAAAAAGGTAAAAACTAGTAACTAGGAATGACGGTACCCCTACAGATACCAGATCTTTTCCTGAGCAATGTTATCATTCAAAAAACGTGTGAAAAATGGAAGCTGTGAATAGCAACAATCAAACACTTTTCTTTGCAAAACGGAAAAGACAGGGATGAATCTGTGCATTACAAAAAGCTCCCCATATTTCTCTGTTGACTGTAAATATATCAAAATTAATTTCTGTAACATCAGTCACTTCAGTTGCCTTAGGGGATTCGCTTTTGAAGTCTTTGTTCACACTAGTCCCCTTCTCTATCAGTGCAACAAGTAAGAACTGCATTTTCTACTTTTGCTTTGAAGAAAATGGAGTCAGGATAAAGCTCACACTTACTTAGATCTCTTGGGGCAAAAGCCTTAGATTTTTCAGATGATCTACAGTAAATAGCACCTCCACGTCCTTGGGCCACAGAGACTTGGCTTGAATCTTCTGCAGGCGGTATCTGGCCCCAGTTTGCGGTGCGTGACATCAGTATTTTAGTACTTGGTTTCTTGGATTTGCCAGACCGCCTTGAAGAGGGCTTTTTAGACTTTGAAGATTTGGGCTTCTTAACTACGGTCATTGTTGACATCTGCGACAGAGACAGAAGTTCTGGTTGACGTAAGAATATCAAGAAGCATTCCAAGAAGAAAAGAATAGCAGAAGTCCTGTCACTTAATCTCAAAGAAACAGCCTTAAGAACTAAATCGCTGGTATGAATGATTTAAAAAGAATCCCCAAACTAAACACACAAAGTGAAAATTTCCATCTAAACTCTATTGGTATTACTTTTAGCTTCTGCAGAACTAGTGGCTGATGCCATTTCTTTCACTTCCGTAGGATTTTAATCTATTACAACTCTGGAGTCTTTTTAATATAAAAATGTAGAAGACATTCTCTGAGGGGAATCAGTTATTTATTGATTTCCAGAGTTGCACAATTATCTGTTAATTATTACCTATGATCTAATAGATAATTGTTGCAATTATCTATTGCTGGCATTAGTAATGGAACACTATTACTTCACTGCCTGCGTTTTTCTGTTTCGTGTGCACAAAGGTACCCAGAACTCACTGCTCCTTTTCTTCTGTCTTTCCAGGGATCGCCCTCTACCTCACTGTCTACTGCACCAATCATGAGGGGTTTGTTGTTATTCTATAATGAGCCTAGCTTTTAAATACACCTTTTCTGGGCGTCACTTTGTGATAGCAAGTTAATTTGTGAGGGCTCCTCAGTCTACATCATGTGGTCGCTTTTTCCAGGTGAAAAAGCGGAGCCGTAAGTGGCAGTACACTAAAGCCCTGGCATGTTGAGATCCAAGAAGAGAGATGTTTGGCCCTCCTTCTCACTCCTGGGAACCATATACCTCAAAACCCACAGAGGATGGGCTATATCTCAGAGAAATCTTGGGAAAGGAGAGCATGAAGAGCACGTTTGCAAATTTATTTCTCCCTGGGCTTCTTCTGCTTCTCCACGAAATACGAGTTTGAATATAACTTTGGCAGCAGTACTTCTGGTGTTTTACTCCTACCACATTTAAAACTCCTACAAAAAACTGAAACGTTAGACTAAAAAGCAGCTCTTTCCGTTCTGCTTTGTAAAGTTGCACGTTTTCCTCATGCAAAACAACAGGGCAATGTAAGCTAGAAACGGAAATGCTGAATGTAAAACAAAACAAAACAAACCTCAGCCCTCCAGGACAAAAGCCAATAACTGCTACAAAGTCCTTTTTAAAATGCTGATTAGGTTTCAAGGTGATACCGCTTTAAATAAGCATAATTGTGTGTCCGTAGGCAGAAGCATCCATGACAGGATGAACTTCTATACTTCATGTTTTGTTACTGTCTTACTGTAGCACACAGGGACTTGTTACCTATAGGGAAACCACTAACCTAATGGAGCGTTTAAAACATAAGCTAGTTTGTTATACCAAAATGACTGAGAGAACAAAGCATAAAGTGCTTTCAGATTTCTAGCACGCCTTGATTGCTATCCATTAAACTTCAGACACGTTAAACAAAACACAGTAAATAAGAAAACTCCTAGTCCCACAGCTGGCAAATTGTGTGCAGAGGTTGTAACTAGAACTTTTTTCCCTTGACATTTTACATTTAAGATTGATTTTAAATCCATTCTATACACACTTTCCGTTCCTGAAAAAACAATACGCAAACCTGAAAAATGCATTTACACGAGAAATGAAGTCGTCCTTGTCCGATTGGAAGACTAAGGTGACAGCTCCTGGGCTCAGGGATTTTCAGATAAGCTCCGATCTTCACCAGTGACAGCTCCTTTTTTCGGATTGAAAGAGAAAATGTTTCAGCAACACACTGAAAACACACTTAAGGGACAAGAAACAAAATTAAGACTGTAGTGAGAAGGAGAAAAGAAAAACAACACTGGGGAAGAAAGGAAAAGGTAAAGGAAAAAGGAAAAAGGAAAAAAGCCTTGATCTTTATACTGACCAACGAGATAAGCCTTACACATTTTTAAGTTTATTTTTGACAACTGATTGAGGTGTTACCAGGTATTAAGTACGATTCAAGAGCAAATATTAACACTAGAAAGAAGAAATCCGATCCACCACCACCGTTTCAAAATACATCCATTTCTAATGTGGAGATAACGTCTCTCTGACAAGGTAGTAGAAAAACTGTAAATACCGACAGAGCTTCCTCTCCCGATGTTCCATATACATACCGATGCTGTTCCTACACCTACGCTCTGAGCATAAATTTATGTTGACATGAGTATCGGGTGTTACTCCTCTCTTTGTTTGCCTTGAGAGACACACCTCTTGTCCACTGAAAAGTAAACTCAAGATTCCAGATCAGTTAAGACAGTTGCTATCCCCCCATTCAGAGTTCTGCAGCAGCACTGTTCAGATGTGTTTAGCAGTCTCTTTAGAAAATGTTATCACTTAGGACCTGCTTCTCAGTAGGTACACGTTTGGCCTCCGCTTAGCAGAGAGTCAATCCCAGCTTAAGCTTTCGTACAAGAGCCCCTTCACGAAACGGACTTGGGCCCTGACATAACTGAGCTTAACCTTTAACCTTGAAGCTTCCTTAAAGAAGGAAGCAGCACCCAGGCCAGGAAATAGAAATTAATTGTCACTTTACCCTGAAACGCAGTGAGCTATTCTGTGCTGGCAGGATTGCTGCCGGGCTGGCCGACGAGGCGGCGGGCAGCTCCCCGGGGCCACAGGGCCTGTCACAGGGAGCCGCCGGAGGTCTCCAAGGTCCGGGAACAGCGGCAACAGCGGCAACAGCGAGGACAGAGGGGACAGCAGCAACAGCAGCAGCCACCTCAGCCAGGGCCGTCTCCACAACCGCCAAAACGGTCTCGGAATGCTGCCGAACTCGGAGCTCCAGCGTGACGCCTTTTGAACCTGGCCGCTGGAAGGACCTGCTTTTTGACTCTCCTTCTCTTCACTAGGAGCATGTTCCCTCTTGCTTTGGTAATGCTCTTTCTCAGTGTTTTTAGTCTTGTCCTTTCTACCTTGGCATTTCTCTGCAATAGCTGAGGAGGAAAGCTTTTTAGAGCTACATTCAGTGTCACACTTGAGAGAGGAAGTTTGCCGCAATTTCTCACCAGGCTCAGAAGACTCTTTGCCGTACAAAACGTTTTCTTTTGAAATAAGGTCACGTTCTTTTGATCTTCTTGGTTTCTCCTTGTCTCCACTGTCATCACATTGGTACTGTGCGAGGTATTCATCCTTCCCAGTAGATTTCGGAGGGTCCGCGACACTGCACAAAATAAAATCACATTTCTCACTTCTGCTGAAGGACGTGAAGATTAACAGTAAAACCTTCCAAAGGCAAACAAACAAACAAAAACCTCCAGACTACAGGAACACTCGCAGAGATATGCCATTTAGAAACCTCTCCTGCAATTAGGACACCTTCTCCAGCTCCCAGAGAAAGTGTTTTTTCCCCTCTTGCTTCTGAAGCCATTGCACTAAAAAAGCACACGCATCTGTCTCCCTCCACATGCTGCTGCTCTGAATAAGAGCCAGAAGATTCAAAACCACCCTATTTGGTCTCCCCACATAGCCGAAAAAGACACCAGTTGAAACAGAGTTTTCTACCTCTCTCCCAGGAATTTACATTCACATATCTTGTGACTGCAAAAATAGAAGGCGGGGCTCAAAAGGAACAGCCAGTGTTGGAAATGAAAAAAAGCAGCCCGTTTCTTCAGAGTCTTAAGCCTATGCTACTAGGAAAAAAAAAAACAAAACAAAACAAAACAAAACAAGAGGAGAGGAGAACAACAGCGGGAAATTTACCTATTCTCCAGGTGTTCAATTGCAAAGCCTCCGCTGGAGGATCAACAGCTGTGAATTCAGCGTGCTTAGGAGAAATCAGATCTACGTCTGAACCACAACTATTTCAGTAGCATCACTAACTTATGTTACTCTGAAGAAGCAGTCAGCACCGTTTCTATGTTAAGAAATAGCTGAACAGTCTGTTATTCACAGGAATTATTCAGGCAGGCTTCTTTAGGAAGGCTGGGTTTCACTAGAACATTGCTCCGCAAGTCCCTTCTATTCCTTTTCCCCTTAGAATCTGGGGATGTTTCAGCTAAAAAGGAGGGCAGAAACACTCTCCGTAGGTCTCCACCATGTAGTAAAACAGCGCTGTGTACCTGGTTAACTTCTGCAGCCAGCAAAGCATTGCTATTTGCAGCAGTGCCCTGACCCCAGCCTCTTGCTGAGCTCCGTCCTGTGCTGCTCGGATGCTCCCGCTGCTCAGACACGGGGGCTTAGAGAGCCACCGGGCCAGCACAAGCCCCCGAGCTCACTGTCAAACTTCACTTTTGGCATCTTTCACTTCACCATCGCCGCCGGACGAGGAGCCCAGCAATGCCTGACGCCGCTCCGGGCTCACCTAAATGCGGGGCAGGAAATTCAGATTCAAAGCTGCGAAGGTTTTTCTTAGTGAAAGCATGGAATGAGTGGCCATCGGTGACTAACCTTACAGGAAGGCATTCACTTTGTGAATGCTGCAGTGAGTGAAGACTGAAGGCGTTTTCTGAGTGACCTAAGGAGAGCCCTCCCCGAAAAGCAGGACGTTTTATTGTCTATGTAACATCTCCTTTGAAGGCTTGAGCATGAGATACACCAGGTTTAAAATCTCAAGACACGGATCTGCCACCACAGAAGCAATACATTTCATCTACTAAGCCTAAATACCGTATTTTGCCTCCTCTGTAAGTTTAAAAAAACACGGCCATGCTTGAAGGAATGCATTCTCAGATATTCTACGTATTTACAGTGCTTTAATTAATACCACAGACATGTTGTGCTGTTGAGGGGAATTTGCAATTACATTTTCATTTCCAACCAAACGCAGCCTGACACAAATTGGGAGCAAAAGGAACTAATCATCTGGAAGCCGGGATATGCATCATTCGCCATTTTCTAAGAAAATGACAAAAATATAAAACCCCAGCAGTCTGAGAACGTGAGCGCTGAGGTAAAGGCCTGATCAAACAAACGCGCACAACTATGATTTGTCCTTTTAACTCAGCAAAAGTCTGCAAACTGCCATGGTAGCAAATGAGGAGAAGGAGCTGGTATTTACAGAAGTTGCAGCTGAAGATTCAGATAAACCATTCGGGTCGATGCTCCCTTCCTGCAGGTTTAAGCTGCGGTCACATCGCCTATTTCAAACCCTTTTGATTTCTACCAGTCACCCCAGATCCCACCTATTTTGCACGTTTTCCAATCAATGAATTCGCTACATGATTTCTGGGGCAGAAGAGCAGGCCTGGTGAAGAGGAGCATGCCTGGTGCCATCATTCAATCAAATCAAAAGCGTCCAGGAGAAGCCCGGGGTGTGGTACTCACAGGGAATGTTTGCGAGCGGCCAAGTTCAGCAGAAGAGAATAGGCAGGACTGGAAGCCCAGGGGAACGAGATGCATCTGTTGTTGCAGGCAGCCCCAGCAAAATGTTACAGCTTCACTAGCCTGGGGCATGATCCCCCCCTTCCCTTTTCACAGCCAAGTACAATATTAGCTTGCCTTTTCTTTTTTTTTTTTTATTATTATTATTATTTTTATTTCTTTTTGCCATCGTCAGGCTGAGGCCGGCTGAGAATATTTTGTGTCTAGACTAATAAATGTTTGTGCAGATTTTACAAGAGCGGCTTATGGGAACAGAATCCACTTTTTGTTTTCTGCTGGAGGAAAAAAAATAAAATAAAAATAAAGGAGGAGCATTAAAAGCAACCAAGCACCCCCGTGCATTTGTTTGAAATTACATATTACGGTGCTGCTATTTTATGTGCAATCAATACATAATTTGGAAGAAAAAAATGCTTTTAAAATTCAGAGCTATCCCTGAGCAGCTAAGGTTCTCTTGGAAACTGAAGGAGGAGTCTGAAATTATTGTTCTTTTGTTTGCCTCCCCCAGTGGGAAAGGCAGCACACAAGTAGAAACCACTGTGCTTTGAGGCGGCATGAATCATTAAGAATAAAGATTCCTCCCCCCCCTCCCCCTCCAATTAAACATGAGATATTAAAACTGAATCTAGGACAAAGGTAAACTAAACAGACGCCTTCCTTCCCAGGCAGTCAGTGGGTTAAATCAAATATCAAAGGGGCAACATCAACCTTATAACTTCCTCTGCCGAAATTAAAAAAAAAAATAAAGGTAACTTCTATTTTGCCTGCCCCGACCCCAATCGCATCGCCCGAATGGGTGCAAACTGCTGGGATATGTGAGGGCCCAAGCCTACATTTTCCCTTTTTCGTATTTGTTGGAGGAGGGCGGGGTATCTCCAGATGAAATGGCTGACCGAGCTTTTTATTTCCTCGCTTTGGGTGGAAATGACTGAATCTTTCCAGGCAGCGGAGCAGTGCTCGACCGGCTCCCTCGGCCTCCCCGCGTGGGAAGAGCTCTGCCGGGAGCAGCCCGCGTAACCCTCAGATGCCAGCCCCATCAGGATTAGGTCCAGCAATGGGATGTTGGCTCCTCTAAGTGAGGACGCATCCTCTCGAAACACATACACAGAGATTTAAATGAGATATTCCCAAGAACACCTGCCTATTCTTTCAGCACGTGTGCAAAGCGTAAATTCATTTTACTTCATTCCTCTTTTTCTCAACTCTCCCCTCCTTCCTCCGGAAGGAAACAGCCAAGCAATATTAGCAGGGCCTTCCTTTTCCCCTGGTGGAGTCCAAGAACGCGAGAATTGAGAAAAGCGACTTGTCAGGAATCAAGTTTAAGAAGAGTGTTTGTGGACTGCGAGGTAAAATACCGGAAGCTGTAATCAGAAACACAACTTTTAACTAAAAAAAGCTTCTTTCCATTGTAAATTATTCCAGTTAGTGAAATAACAAATTAGTTCTCTGCTCAGCCACAGCCTCCTCCACCAAATTTAAGTAGAACCTGCAAAGAAGTCAAAGTTGTAAAACATTTGTCAGATGCAAGGGGCAGCGTTGCGTGGGTTAGCATCACGCTCAGATGCCCACAGTACCAACAGGTGCTTTCTTTCCAGAGGCACCGGCTCCTCCACGAGTTCCCCGCACGAAGAACTGAAGAAGCTGCAGGCAGGGTGAGCCTTCCTCAGTCCTCATCCTCACAGCGAGGAGTACTGGGGACGGGGAGCTGTGTTTCAGCTTGCTAAGAAGCAGAAACCCCCCGAGTTTTCAGACGGGCTCCGCTCAGCTCCCCTTGTGACTGCTGCTCGGGACACGACCCTGCCTTGCTCAGCACCCTCGACTCCAGCAGGTGCTGCTGCTGGCAGCTGCCCTATGTATACAAAAAAGAAGAAACCAACACAGTATTTTCCTGCTTTTAAGTATATCCCAAAGATTTACTAGGCATTGTGACGTTCTGCAGAAGCCCACAGCTGTAACTAAGGTTTGTGGGGTGTAGAGGGGCTGGGGGCTAAACAAGGCCAAGAAGAGCCACATCTCCTCCCCGGTTGTCTCCCCTGTACTCTTTTTAGGACATCCAACATTCCCAGATCTCGTTTTGTCCCAGTGACCAAACAGGAGCCTGGCACTCATGCACTACGCCTTAAAACCTCTACAAACCGTGCGCCTAAGTCACAGCACTCATTATAAGCCGGCAGCTCTTTCTGGTCTCACAAACTATATGTGGCTTGAGAGATGCTCTCCAGATTCAGGGCGCTGAACACCTGCAGCCTTTGCCATAACCATGACAAAGTTCAGGAGCTCCCTGCTGGCTCCAAGGCTGGCTCCAGCAGCGGCTTCAAGCTGTGGGTCAAGAAGGCCAAGACACCCAACGAGAACCTGCAACACCAAGTGGCTTTCTGGAACGGCTCCAAACACAACTGGAAGCCTGTTGGTTTTTTTGGAAGTGAGCTCTTGTGGACCTGTTAGGTGCAAGCAGAAGTCAAACTCTCAAAGCATGTTTGCATCATTAAGCTCTCCATGATCTATCTCCAAGGTCTTCTAAGAGCTAGTAGCAACGTGGTCAGAGTTCTTGCCTGTTTTTCCCTTCACGTTCTTCCACGTCAGCAGCCGTGTGCTCCCTTTGGGCTGACTTCCAGAGCTGGGTAGAAAGGATCCCCTGGAAGCAGAGATGCTGCTTTATGCAACACCTTGCAGCTCACTGCACTCTGAAGGGTACACGAAAAGAGGTGAGTGGTCCTGGTGTGGTTCCTTCCAGCTCTCAGAAAGGCAAGAGAACTGGAAATGAACCATCAGCCAAAGGGAGGCACGGCGCAGCCTTACGAAATGCCATCTGGCTGCTACAGGATAAGGAAAGGAGGCATTTTTGGTGGCTCCCATCTCCACAGAAAAAGAAACAACTATTTATGCAGCAGAGTGGTTGGAGTATTTCAGGAGGCCCTGAGCTACCCCAAAAACCAACAACGAAACCACAAACCAAACCGAAACCAAACCAAACTAACATGATGGACTGCAATAAAAGATGAACATCAGAATTAATACTACCCATGACAATAAAGATGTTGAAAACTTGAGTCATCACATCCCTTGTGTAGACTGCAGGAGGAAGCACCTTTAGTGCCTGATGTGACAGTGTCAGAAAGTTAATTAATAACACCACAAAACTGGATTCCTGTGAGCACACACTCGGCAAAGGTGATACAACCGACAGCCGGACTTGAACACTGATACTGGTACCTGACTGGGAAACAGCGAGGAAACAAAGGGAGGAGGGGAAACCGTGCTATCCTGAAAATTGCATCACTTGTTTACAAGTCACCGGCAACTCCGAGGCAAACCATCTCGGGCATTTATGGATCAGTGACCTCACGTCTCTGGCACAGGACGGAGAGGGAATACCGACCGTGAGTTCACAGAAGGGAATAGCGCGTCCAGGCCCTCCTGCACTGCGCCAAATGTGGTCAAAATGTCCCCTCCCCTCATCACCCCAAAACTTATCACGTAGGACTTCTATTAAACAGACCCCAAAGAGCTCGTTCTGTCAATTTTGCAACAGGCTCAGCATTTCTCAAAATTAGAGAGGCTAATTTCATAATATACAAAAATACTGCATCTGGCACAGGGGAATTCTCAGCTAGACTTCAGCCTTGAGACAAAGTGAAACTGACCATAGAAATAGAGATTGGCCAGAGCTCAGCCACAAGAGAGTATGCCTCCGTTATATTTATTATGTGCAAACAGAACTAGAAAAACAGTTTACACTGACTTGCTGCTTTAGAAGTTAGTTCCATAAAGATGGAAGAAATTCTCAACTCAAACTTGAAGAAAGCATCAGACTTCAAAACCAGTCGTAGATCTTTGAAGTAAGACTGTTATGAATTCAGAAGTCACATCCAAACAAAAAGATCATTTATATTAATGGTAACTAGATTAAAAAAAAATTAATCCTGTCCCTCAGGCTTTGTAAGTGACTGGGGAAAAAACAGCGCAAGGATAGTAATAAGCCTAAGTGAAACACCACAAACTGCTAAGGGAAGCAAAAGACCCAAGGAAACAGCCTTTTTGGTACATTAGGAACAAAAGGAATCCTAACAACAGCACAAAGTCCATCACTTGACAGAAATTCTTCAGCGTAGAGAAATTTACAAAAGGCAGAACCGTTCAAAACCAAGCTCTAACAGGCTCCAGGGACGCATGGACACGCAGCGATAAACATCGGTTTTCCTAGTAATAACCAGCAGAGATAAATGACGACAATTACGGCTAGCAAACGGAGCGCTGGATGCAGCTGAAGCAGGCACAGGTCATCGAGGGCTTGGCAAGAGAAGAGAGAGCCCAGGAGAGCCACAAGAAGCATTCAAGGAGTAGGAAAGCCTCACAAAGAGAATGCGTGCCCTACCTCCAAGTGTTATGTCTCAAACTTGTCTTTGTTAAACAAGCACAGTGCACAGGTGCTTTACGGAAATGCAAAGGGCTTTTTGGCTGAGGAAAGCTAGTAGGACTGCCAGCCTGAAGTTAGCAGTCACCTCGTTTAGAAAAAATGGCACCTCCTTCTAACGAGCTCCGGAGAACCCAATTAACAGCGTAACTGGAAGAGGCTGCCTTGCTGGCAATGTTTCAAGACGGTAACAAATGGGTTTTCTACATAATGTCTGCTTGTTCGGGGAGGTTTGGATTTACAGCCTATGGCATTTGGGTCCTGGGGTTTGCCTCATACAGGTTGATCTCCACAGCTGGACCAGGTTCCTCAGAGCACCCACCAGCTCCTCGTGCGTGAAACCCCTCTGAGCAAACACCAACACAGCACAGGCTGCTGCTTAACACCAGCAGCGCAGCTTTCCAAACTCCCCTCTCCTTTCCCCCTCCAGCGGGCTGCTCGTGTTCACCTCAGGCCTTCCACAACAAAGCCCCCTTTGCACGGATCGCCGTGCACTTTGACAGCCCCAAGGCGCTCTCTGGGGCGCCTGTCCCGGCTGGGACCGCCACCTCAGCCTTGACTCACCCTTCAACGAAGCCAAACTCCTCCGTCAAGCCTGACAGGGAGCCCCAGCACCTACCGGGCAGCGCTGACAGCCGCAGCCTCTCCGCTCCCTCAGCGCCCCGCCGCCGCCTCCATTAGGTGCCTCGCCCCGCCGGCTGCCGATCTCCAGCGCCGCGCAGCACCTGGGGGTCAGCCAGGCGTCAGGGCGGCCCCCGGTACCGCAAAAGCCCCTGGCACCGCAAAACCCCCCGGCAGGGCTGGGGACATGGCCCCACTCCCCTCCCACCGCCACACCGAGCGCGTGTGTGTATATATAGAGGGGGGGGGAGCCCGGTCTCGGCTGGCTCCGTCCCGTTTCAAGGCACGGAAAGCGAAGTTGCTCGCCCTGCCCGTGTGCCCCCCATACCCCCGGCTCTGTCACAGCCCAACCGCGCCTCGTTCCCCCCTCACAGAGCCAGGGAAGGGGTGCTCGCAGCCGCCCCTCTCCTCAGGGCCGGCCGGGGGAGCGCCTCGCCTTCTCCCCGGGGGTCTCCCGTGGCCGCCTGGGGTCGCCTCCCGCAGCCGCCTCTCCCCCCTCTCCTCTCAGCCCCGCCACCTGCCTCCTCCGCCGCCGCCGCCGTTTTGTGTCTCCGGGAGTCGTCCGCTGCCGGCGGGGCGGGCGCTGAGCCGTCGCCGAGTCCCAGCTCCGCCGGCCGCCCGGGCCCTCGCCTCGCAGCCCGCGGCACCCACTCGCATCCTCCTGGCGCCTCGCAGCTTCCCCCCCCGTCCCCGGGAGGGTTTGAGAGCCGGGCAGGGCCAGGCAGCGGCGGGCCGCGGTGCCTCAGCCTCCCCCGGCAGGGAGCGGGGCGGAGCCACTCCGCCCGGCAGGCGGCGGCCGGCCCGGCCCGGCTCGGCTCGCCTCGGCTCAGGGCATAAAGGCGCTGAGGGCGCCCGGCTCCCCGACCTCGGCTTCTTCTCCAGCCCCGAGTTCCCCTCAGGTGCCCACTGCTGAGGGAGGAATGCCCTCCGGGGCTGGCTGGGACACCCCCAAAACCTTTGGAGAAAAAACAAACAAACAGCGAACAAACAAAAAACCCACCCCCAACCCCCTTTTTTTCCACCTCCAAGTTGAATAAAGAGGAGCTCTTCCTTCAGTACGTGTCCAGATATCTTAGTCTACGCTTCGCTTTAACTCCCACTACGTACTTCTCTTCAATACCGCTGCTTTTAGCAATGTTTTTACCTCAGACGCTAAAAGTTGATCTTTTCCCCAAGTCAGAAAAAACAGAATGGGGCTTCTGGGAACCCTTAGCTGTGACAGCTGTTCATGTCCAACCGAGATTTACACCTTTATATATATTTAACTGTGAAGGTCTTCTTCTCTCCAGACTAATAACGGGGAGAAGTTTGCCCAAAACTTTGAAGAGCAAAAGTTTTGATGCCAGGAACGCTCCTGCTTCCTCGTTGCCTGTCATTCCCTTTTAAGTATGAAATTTTCCAGTTGCAATGCAATGAGCTGACTGTGGTTCCAGAGGTAAAGATGCATTTAGGATACCAGGTTTTCAACATCGTCTTGAAGTGGATAAGAAGAAACACATTTTTGCCTCAGTGATATTTTTTTTTCCTCTCCTTTGCCTGGAGATGCAATGAAAGCTTCCTGTTGTCCGTTCAACACAGGCATCTTCTTCACGGTAGCTTTTTAAATACAGTGCTAACAACACAGCTCTTTGTTCCCTTCTGTACATCTACTGAAACGCAGATTAGGTGCCAGGCGTAGGTCAGTCTTGGAAAAAGCTGCCACCCCTAACACACTGACGGAAACGTCGGCATTGAGTTGCACCTGGCTCACGATTTGCCAGTGTTTGCCTAGAAAGCTCCATGGTTTATATAGCATAGATAGATCCTGAAACAATTGAGAAAAGTTAGACTTGGAGCACTGTGTCCAGCAGTTCTGGGCTCCCCAGTACAAAAAAGACAGGGGTCTCCTGGAAAGAGTCCAGCGGAGGGCAACAAAGACGATAATGGGGCCTGGAGCATCTCCCCTGTGAGGAAAGGCTGAGAGACCCGGGGCTGTTCAGCCTGGAGAAAAGACTGAGAGGGGATCTCCTCAATGTGTATAAATATCTGAGATGTGGTGGACAGAGGGATTTGGCCAACCTCTTTTCAGTGGTTTGTGGGGACAGGACAAGGGGCAATGGCCACAAAATGGAGCCCAGGAAGCTCCGCACCAACATGTGAAAGAACTTCTTCACGGTGAGGGTGACGGAGCACTGGGACAGGCAGCCCAGGGAGGTTGTGGAGTCTCCTTCTCTGGAGATATTCAAGGCCCATCTGGATGCCTACCTGGGCAACCTGCTCTAAGGAACCTGCTTTGGCAGGAGAGTTGGACCCGATGATCTCTGCAGGTCCCTTCCAACCCCTACAATTCTAACAAAAAGGACTGGTTCATACTCATACTGGTGCCACAGTGGTGGAAGACGCTTATTAGACTGGCCTAGAAACCTGAAGTAATGTGCTCAGGAGTGCTAGCTAGTATCCCAAAAACTCAGCCCTGTAGAATGCAGTCACAGGAGAAAGATGACAATGCACTTACAACAGATTAGGAAAAAAGCTAGGAAGCAGAAATGGATATTTTTATGGTGTACTCTTTTGAGCACCTCAGAAGTTCTTGTCACCTGTCTTGTCTGTGATTCCTCAACTTCATGTTCATTATATAAAGGATTTCTCAAAAAGTCATTTTAGAGAACAAGAAAAGCAAACCATATACACAATCCCATTAAAAATGTCAAGCATAGATAAAAAACATCATACGATGGGTGAGCAATGTCTGACGGGTAGGGCTCAGAGGGTTATGGTAAATGGGGCTACATCAGGCTGGTGGCTGGTCACCAGTGGGGTCCCCCAGGGCTCCGTTTTAGGGCCAGTTCTTTTCAATGCTTTTATAAACAATTTGGATGTAGGACTAGAAGGTGTTTTGAGCAAATTTGCTGATGACACTAAACTTGAAGTTGTTGACTGTTGAGGGTGGAAAGGCCTTGCAGAGAGATCTCGACAGATTGGAGAGCTGGGCGATCACCAACCGCATGAAGTTTTACAAGAGCAAGTGCCGGGTCCTGCACCGGGGACGGGGCAACCCTGGTTATATGTACAGACTGGGCGATGAGATGCTGGAGAGCAGCTCTGCAGAGACGGATCTAGGGGGGTTGTGGTTGACAGCAAGTTGAGTATGAGCCAGCAGTGTGCCCTGGCAGCCAGGAGGGCCAACCATACCCTGGGGTGCATCAAGCACAGCACTGCTAATCGGTTGAGGGAGGTGATTGTCCTGCACTGCTCCGCGCTGTGCGGCCTCACCGCGAGCACTGTGTGCAGTTCTGGGCACCACAGTACAAAAAGAACATTAAACTGTTGGAGAGTGTCCAGAGAAGAGCTACGAAGATGGTGAAGGGCCTTGAGGGGAAGACATATGAGGAGCGGCTGAGGGCACTGGGCCCGTGCGGCCTGGAAAGGAGCAGGCTGAGGGGAGACCTCATCGCGGTCTATAGCTTCCTCATGAAAGAATCATAGAAACACAAGGTTGGAAAGGACCCACAAGATCATCTAGTCCAACCATCCTTCTATTACCATTACTACCTATTACTAAAATAGCAGTAAGCACAAATGAAAGCTTAAGAACACTTTCTATTACTATAAAAATGAATAATTTGTAATACATGGTTAGTAATATTTAGCAAACAGTGTGCTACCACCATCACAACGGCCTATTACCCCTTCTAGCTTCAGAGGCATCCTTATACATCCAAAATAGAGAGGAGGATATAAACTATATGGATCTCTCTCAGCAGTGGTTTCACAACAATTAGAAGGAAGAAACAGTTGCTGAGAAGCCACAACAAGCTCAAGTTAATTTCTGGACTTTGAATAATTACTCCTTAAGTTCTCTCTCTCTCCATACAGTAGAGCACGCTCCTGACTAACTTGTACAGTGCACTCTGAATAGGAGAGATTTGTTTGCCTAAGCTAAAGGAAGAAATAGAAAACCAAGAAAGCTACTTAACTTTTAACACTTAAATTAAATGTTAAGTTACAAAAGTTCACAGGCCATGAGATAACATAAATAAATCCCTTCTCGAGCTAAAAGATCTCATTTTTTTTTTCAGGAGCAGCCTCCCTGAATCTAAATAATCCTCTCACAGGCAGAACAGAGTGTCCGTTCTAACTCTTTATCAGATGTGGAAGAAGAGATCGAGATGACCAGTGCCTAAAAAAAAGAGGCACTCTCTTTTCAAGGCAGACTGATCGGCACAACAAATTTCATCTGTTCTCAAGCACAAGCAACTCTAAGATAAATGGGTTCAAGGATCTTCAATGTGAAGAGTGAATATCCAAGCGTATACTGGGAACACCTGACTTGGACCATGGACGCCTCACACAGATTTCTGAGGAGTTCGGACAACTCCGAAATCATCTTTTACAGGAAGAGACCAGAGAATTTGACTCAGTGTAAAACTGGCACAGGCAGAAATCTCCCCAATTACAGATGCTCAAGCGCATTAGTTAAAAAGAGATTAGAGTGTGACTAGAGAGAAGTCTCAAACTCTTGTTATATACTTAAATTTCTCTCCAAGGATGGAACAACTGCTATCACCATGCATGACTGGCTGTAGAGGGAGAGAGCGAGTGAAAGACTTAGAAAAGCACCTTCCCTTCGTAGTCCTCCCGCTCCCAAAATGGTTCCCAAGGAAAACTACTGACAGACTAAGGTTAACTGCTTTGAAAGGGCTGTGTGGGTGGACCCATTGTCTTCAAGTTCAAGCTTTTTCCTGCAGAAACTGCCAACAGTTATGCCAAATATAACAATTGTTTTGCAAGGTGGATAAACGTCTTCCAGACTGAAAGGGAGAAGTCGTACTGTTGTTGTCTGTGCACAGACAGCTAAGCAGTGAAGAGCAATGCTAAACAACCACGATACCCCGGAACACACAAATACTGCGTAACAGTGACAGAAAGTGCTAGCATTCAAAGCAAAAATTACCTCCACCAAATCGGTTTTGTCGTAGTCTTCTCTCTGGTTGTAAATACACTGATTAATGACGCCATATACTTTTCCCAGGTGATAAATGTCAAATCCCTTCGTTATCTCAGTGACAAAGCATAACAATTTCTGAAGACAACAATGGAGCAAAACAACAACTTTGAATACGCTCTATATGTTTTCGGAGGTTGAACAGTAACAATACAAGTGAGAGCCTACTTTTTCTTACGCTATTAAATAAAATGTGACACTTCAGAGAACAGATTAAATATCCCATGAGATTTCATCAGGGAAAATGAGTTAATTTTTCATATTTCAGAGAAAGGAAAGGCTGAAATTTCGGACAATCTTTTACTACTAACCAATCTATCACATCAGTGGTTGTAATTCCAAGTCGACTGCTCCCAAAGCAGCAGGGAATGACACGATCCTCTTTGTAGGACAGCTGCTGCCACAGCAAAGCCACTGTTGCATTTCATTAGAGAAGCATTGCAGCAGCGCGGGGCACTGTAAAAAGGCTGCAGATCTTGTAGATACAGCTGTGCCAGCTGGAAAAGGAAGCACCCTTAGGTGATTACCTTTACCCACGTGTGCCATGCCTACAACTCTGCTGGCAGAACAGATTGCTCAAACGCCCAGAGCA
This sequence comes from Anas platyrhynchos, assembly GCF_047663525.1. Classification (NCBI taxonomy): domain Eukaryota; kingdom Metazoa; phylum Chordata; class Aves; order Anseriformes; family Anatidae; genus Anas; species Anas platyrhynchos. Next base: position 17,651,870 of record NC_092602.1, read on the forward strand.
AAGGTGGATTAGTTTGCTCAATCCTACCTTTAAATTCAGGGGTGGGTAAATAGCAAAGCGACTGCTTGTAGCAATCACCTCTCTCTCACACAGTCATTTCTATTACCAAAGATGCAGAGATGATAATCTCTGGCACAGCAACAGTGACAAGCTAGTGGCAGCACCTTCTTCCACTGCCACAGCTGTCCATTACCTGTGTGAGCCTGCAAGCATGTAGCTTTAGGGAGCAGCCATACCAAATGGAAATACTACTGCCCCCTGGAAATAATGCTGCTTATCATCTTATCAGCAAACTCTGCCTCCTTCATGTATATATATATTTATATATATATATATATATACACACACACACACAATATAAGAAATTCTAATACTGCACTTTCAAGGAATTTCAGAAAAGTAGTCACTTCTCCATGGCTAGCTAGTTTACGTCAACCTGCTAACTTCAGGTTTAATATCATCACCGCAAGAAATAAAGATCCTTTTCAGGTTCTTAATACATCAAAGCATGAAAAAAAATCCCCAAATAAAAGCCCTCAAACCCATCATAAGAATTATGAATCATTAAAATGATATCCATAATAGTACTAGCAGGTTGTCAGTGTGGTATTTTAAAATTCAGCAAGGCCTTTTGTCTTAAAAATTAGGCAAAGAATCTGTCTCCTAAACTACAGATGACCAGAAGCAAATGGTAGCCTACAGAAATCTCCATGAGGTGTGGAAACTAAACAGTCACAGTGCATTACAGGCTGAATTATTTCACTATCTGTATGTCCTTCCAATTAATTGTTTTAATTGGCATTGGTTAACAATGGGCTTAATTTGCAATTTTACATGACGCAGGAATATGTCCTATTTGAGCATTAAAAAAAAGCTGAAATTAGACATACTTTGAGCTCATAGCGATCCACAATAACTATGTAGTCTGTCTCCGTAGGGACTTGTACAGTGTTCTCATCACTTATCTGTTGTTGGTCTTCTTCCCAAGAACGTTCAGGAGTCACCGCTTGAAATGCCCAGGAATCTGGAAGGACACAGGTTTCTTCAGTCAGGTTTTCTGTTTATCTAGAATACAGTCTCAGTGAAGTATCCTGTACCTGCCAAACAGTCTCTTTCTACAAATACAGAGACAGAATTGTTATCGTCTTCACTGAGAAATACTTGGCTTCTCCCTTCTTTCCAGCTAAAGTCACTGCTCCACAAAAATTAGAAACTAAGACAAAAAAAGCAAACAAAAATACCCACAAACAAACCAAAAGCACTAATGAAAAGCTTAATAGTGGAAAAAAATAGTCATGTTGCCAATTCAGGTTAGGGAACACATCTTAGAGTACAACATTAGGGCTTAAGTCTCCTATTCCACATGTTACTCTGGATCCACGCATCTTGAAGTGCAGCTTTTTCACCTAAGCTGCTCGTTATTGGAAAGCACCTCGTACAATAAAAGAATGTCAGTGACTGCTGGCTTTCAGTTAGGTACCATTAGAAAAAAACAGACTTCAGAATCAAAAAAACAGCACCTACAGAAACATGCGGGCTTGGCTTGCACAATTAGAGGAGCAACATCATTACGGAATAAACTGTGTGGTGACTTTTGAGAGCTGTAACAGAAAAAATAGAGTGAAATTGAAGGCTAAAGCTAATAAATAGTGCAATCCTCCTCAGCAAGAATAAGGTGCTAAAGGATCCGTTGGACTTCTCCCTTACCATTTGAACTTGGATTTTCATTAGTTATAGTTCCCCATCTTGGTGGGGAATATTCACAAAGCTTAGCACTTTCCTTTTCAGTGTTAAGTTTTACTTGACATATGTCAGAAACATGTTTGTCCACAAACTCTTCTTCATCACTATCGTTTTGGTCATCTGTTGGTACTCTGTTCTCTGTATCGAATTGAGAACTCCTTCTTCGCTTTGCTGCAGCATGCGCACAGTTGTTCCTTCTGCACTTTCTTTCTGACGCACCTACAAAGAGACAGCATAAAAAAGTAATCCAAAACATAACCAAAAGAATTCTTTCTTCAAAATCCATTATCTTCATCTTACTTGACTGACAAGGAAAACAAAGGAACTGAGCTACCACTGCCTACATATGCTGAGAAAAGAGTTGAAAGTTAATGGGGTCAGTTTGCTATTAAGATTAAAAACAAGCAAACAAACCACACACACTGCTATGGAATTTCATTCACTAAACAGTCACTTTCAGGATTTTACATGCTGAGGATTCTTACTTTGGATTGGCAGTATTAATACAACGTGAGGTTATTTGATAAAGTCACTGTCTTACTGCATGAACTAATACAGATGAACATCATAAAAGCCTCTGGAAATAAGCTCTCCTTCGAGTCTGGTATCAAGCTGAAGACTTCAAAAGCTAAATACATGTTTGGAAGAGATTAATTAATGAGACAATTTTAAGGGAATATTCAAAGGAGAAAAAACGTGAAGACTTATACCTCGTATGCTTCCTGATTCGGTAAACCTTTTGTGAAAAAACAAACTTTGTGGTTTTGCCCAACATTCGTAGTATTCATATAGTATTGCAAAAGGATATGGGTGGAGTCCATGGCAAAATTCCCACTCTCACTAGTTAGACTTCCCTCCTTCAACTGGAAATCACAGTATGAGGGAGCTAAGATTTTAGCATTTGGGGAAGGGAGGGGTGGAGTGGGGGTAAAAATACCATTTTGCATAATTAAAAACTAGTTAAGTATTCAGAAACTGCCATCCACAACATTTTTTACCTCAAGAATTAGCAATTTAGGGGCGACTAAATGGCAATTGGGCCGTCAAAGTTTTTGTTTGTTTGTTTTGTTTTATTTTGTTTTTTTGTTTTTTGTTTTTTGTTTTTTGTTTTTTATATTGTAAACCAACTTTCTTTGAACTTTAATTCATAACTATATTGAATGGATGACCTCTGGATTTCTCTCTCACATTTTGAAGTAAATTTGAAAACAAAATACCTCTGGCATAAAGAGCCAGGCATCAGAGACACCTGTTGCGCCTCAAGGACAGAGAAGGTATGAATGACAAGAGCAGCTGAATAAAATGCAACTTACCATTAGAAATGGGTGTACTGGCATCTACAGGTGCCGCTGTCATCGCCTCATTTTCATTACTCTCTTCATCTGGTTTGTCGTCTTCAGTAGCAGGGTTCTGCTGTGGTGACTTGGAGTTGTCACATGGAGCACATGCTGGAGAGGTGCGACCTTGCAATAAAGAATAGATACCAAAGATCTTCGTTGTGCATTTTCAGTTACAAATGCAGAGACAAGTCTTAAAATCCTTAGCGTTAAAGCACGTACCTCTTTTCTCACGAGATTCTTTAATTTGTTCACAAAGTCGTCCAAACTCTGTATCCATTTTGTTCCTCACCATTGAATATGCAGTGTCTTGCAAAACATAGGCTCTGTGACAATCTGAAATTTTACAGACTTTAACTGAATGTTGTCTACCAACCAATGAAACTGTTTTGATCACAGAAAAAAATTGCTTTCTTCATAGGTTGGTTCCGAAAGGTTATCTCAGTGAATATTTTCAGCATATCAACATAGAAGTTAATTAAAACAAAAGCACTAGTTCCTTGGGAACATTTATATCACAATTCCATGCCCAAGTAGCAAAATGATAAAATATTTACAATGTGGTAAGAGATGTTCTCTGTGGATGTCCAAAATCATCGAATCCATCCAAAGTCTATTGTCCGCACACAGCATTTATCCATCTATACGTTTGACAGATTTTTTAAACTAGGGCTAAAAAGCACATCCTCACTTGTAGATCTTTGATCTGGGTAGTACTCTAAGGCATTGTTACAGATTGGATCGATGTCCTTCAGATAGTCTCCTGCAGCGGGGTACTGGCATGAGTCAATTTGAGTCAGAACTGTTGAAAGATCCATCGGCTCTTTAATCCTTGTGGCATAGTCAGGTACCTGCAGATCAAATACAAGCATTCAGAGGTTTTCTTAACCTTGCACACTGTCTACCAAAATTACTCTGAAAACTTTAAATAAACGACTTCCTAAAAACCCTGAACATTTGCGATGCATCAGAAGATGCTGAAATTAACCAGTTTGCTTCTCAAAAATGGAAGGGCTCTTTCAACTGGCATTAGAGCTGCTAGGAGAGGACAACAAGAAGTAGGGAGGTCAGAAGCACGTGCATGGTACAGAAGAAACACTGAGGGTGGGAGATTCATTTCACTTTGCTTCAGAAAATCACAACAGTGAAAGCTGAGTAAGCCATCCAACATTCTTTTTGCTGTCGACATTGAGGAAAAGGTGCATGAATTGCACCTGTGAAGTACCTATTGCAGGCATCTACTTTAGAATGAGATAACTGGGCCCAGAGGTGCTGATTTCTTCCCTCAGACCATAAGAGGAGCCTAATGACTAGTTCAGATGAAGACATATGTATCTGTCTAGATTTTTCACAGCTCAAGAACCTAGGAGAAAAGGGGAAGAAAAGCCAGTGGATGCCCACGTGAAGAGGCCTTTGCTGATCCGCAGGTATAGTCAAGTTACACCTGTCTTTGAAATATACGCCCCTAGTTTAGGCTTATCTAATCAATTAAGGAGAAAAAGGGATCTAAGCAGCCTATTGGAGGAAAAAGAAAACACACTGCACTTATGGTTGATTCCTCTTGAGGAGTTCCAGATGAAACAGAGAACAGGATCTCAAAACTTATTTTTACAAACTGCTGCTCCTATTCCTGTTCCCACAGGAACTGACAGTCCAATAAAAGGCTTTAGACTTCATTAAAGTAGTCCTGTAAGTACTGTTTGTAATTATAAGGAAAGATCTCTGTGCTTTTCAGTGCTGTGACATGCCTACATATCAAAGCCTTTTCACGAACAGACTGTGTTGGCATTTGGACTGGCTTCTTAGAATGAAACCAGGGCTTTCAGCGAATAATCCGATAAGAGACATCTGAGAGTCAGCAGAAGTAAAAGCACTGCCTCTGCTTCTTGCAAAATCCTAATAGTGCAGCCCTAAAAACGAAGTTGAACCTTCCCCAAAACGCTGAGAAATACAAACGCTGAGAAGTTACAGACACACACAGATCAGCACTAGTTTACCTTCTGTGGGTCAACGGGCTTTGCAAATTCCCTGAAACGTCTGTCAGTGGCAGGTCTGTGAGTAACGTCCCTCAAGAAAATTCTAAGTTCACGCAAGGTATCCTCCTCTTCCTCCTCCAGCATCCCTACTTCTTCCTCTTGTGGCTTGTGAGGCTCAGCTGGTGGTGCTACAGGCAGGACTTCCAATGTCCGATCAACTTCAATTAATCAGGAAAAATTAGCCAATTTACAGTACTCAAATACAAGCATATGACAAAATTACTGACAGAAAATGACCACCAAAGCAAATCCCAAAGAGCTAGTAACTTCGATAGGAAAGTTTTAGATGTACTTCTTATATCCTCCTCACCTGTTTTCTTTACAGGAGGCTTAGCCACTTGATTTAGAATTAGGTCCTCAAAAAAAGCTGCTCTCTCTGCCCTACCAGGCAACTCAATATTGCACACTTCTCCAAATTCCTTATTAAATAATTTTTGGATCTAAAGCAGAAGGAGGAAAGACATTTCAGATTTAAGGCCACAAAAACTCATCTTCTATTCCAAAAAGATGAGTACCTTTTAAAATGAATAATAACCTGAAGAACACAAACTGAAAAAAGTTATCTTCCTGGCCTTAAATGGCTACATTTTCACAGGCTGGCACGGCAAATTCAAATATCACCTTTAAGAATCACCTGTAGAATTAAATCTTGGTGAAGGGATTGTACGCTACACTGATAAAGTAATGGCTTTCACCACATCCAACATCGCTTCCTTTGTATTTACTTGCCTTGCTGCATCCTTTACTTAGAACCTTTATGGCTATAGAGGGAAGAGAAAGGCTTCAGCAGACAAGTGAGGGCTTTTTGCTGAGTTTTTATTTCTCTACCAAAAGGTGTCTGAAGTAGCTAGTACCTCTACATCTTCCTCCATTTTCAATTTCTAGTATTAAAAGGTAGGTAAGGAATTTCACTACTTATTTTAGAAGGAATTTAGAACCTGTACAAAAACTTCTGTGGGAACTCAAGCACTTTCAAAGCAGTTGATAATAAACACATCTAGGTAAGACCTGTTCTCTTCCCCCAGTAACTGAGACAAAATAATCGGAATGAGAACAGCGTGTTCCTGTTTTGGGCACCTTCCCTTAATGTAAACTCTCAGAAGTCAATGAAGTTCTGCATGTACTTTTACTACAGTTTATTTAGGAATACAACTAGAATTCCATTCCAAAGTTACTTGAGCAGAAATTGGAACTCAGCTTTCCAGCTTGGAAAGCTTTGGCCTATATGAAGAAAGAAACTGATTTTTTTTTTTTTTTTTAATCAAAGTGTTTCAATTCTCTACTAAATTGCATTATTAGCAGTTTACCCAACATAGCATGGAATGGCAGACTGTCAGAAGAAATCTCTTCAGTAAAAACATCTTCTTGTCATTTCAAGCACTGCATATTCTTGACTGAACCACTTTGTAGCCACCAGAATTATTGTATTAATTTATTATTTGCATGCATGAGAAGGGGGTGAAAGTCACTTGCTTGACTCAGAAAAAACCTTAAGCAGATGCTTTCACAGTATTCTTTTTCTCTAAGCAAATTTTAAGTGATTTGTTAGGGTGCCTGAGTAATAACAGTAGGCATTTAAGAAAGCGCAGCATTTTGATGCTGAAAGCATTCATAAATTACAAGACACTGAAGAAATAGTAAGAAAAGTATTGACAAATACCTCTTCTGGGAGATCTGAGTGACGTACATCAGACGTAGCAAGCAGCAAAACAGGCGAAAATGCTGGAAGAGTTAGAGTTAGAAAAGTAAGTTTCAAGGCAGGTCCAACGTTGTCCCACCATAAATGGATATCTGGGACATAAATTATGCTTGGTGCTGTCTTCTGAGCATTTCGGATCAGCTAGTGAAAAGGAAAGCTTGGGTAAGAAAACTAAAACACGTAGAATAACCTGTTAATACATAGCTACATAGCCACCTGACTGCCCCATGAAAGGAAACTATGTGAACAGAGTGGCAAGCATCCTTTCACATAAGGAATTTCTCTGTGCACCCTTTCAGATTACCAGTATTCGAAGAACTCTAGTCAGAAGATGGGAAGGATATATTCAGGCAGTGGCTAGACACCGTAGCTATATGGCCACAGCCACAATCATCGCATAACAAAGAAAGGAAATGTCCCTCTTATGGGACACATCAGTATTCAGTCGTGTAACATGTCTGTCCTTACTTGTATGGCTCTCAAATGTTCCCACTAAAGGTAAAAATATTTAAAGGTAGTGATGCCAAACAATAAAATGGATTTCCTGCCTAAAAGTAAAAACACCAGATCTGTTTATTTTTTCTAGTTAAAACCACATCAGCGTGCAAATGAAGTGTTTAGTGAATGTTAATGCTTTTATTGCACATACTGCAACGGCACAAGTTGTGTATGTCCGTGTGAAAACAAAATAAACAGAAGCCCCAAACCTTGGTTGCCTTACTAATACAATTTAGAAGAAGGCTACAAAAAGTAGCCGACATGCAGTCTGATACAGAGCCATCTACTGGGAGCACACAGTCTTCGGAGGCAATGAGAACTACTTTCTGGATCCCAGGGAGATGAGCAGCATTTCTTTCCACAAAGAGATGTTTATTAGCAACACCGCCCAGCTTCCTGAGCTGCTAGCAACATCATCACTGTAAAATTGGGTATGGAAAATGTGGACATGTACAACATCCAGATTGTTTGTGGTTTTGTCTAAAAGAAAAGGGGATTTTCAGACAGAAGCAAACATCCCAGCACATTAAAACAACGCCACCTCCATTACCAATGAATTTTGCTCACCTTACTTGCAACTCGATTGATCCTTTACATACAGTCAGTGAATCCAATGAGAATAAAAAGAAAAAAGGTACCTGTCTGCAGATCTCTTCTGGCGGTGCAACGTTTGTAAGCAGAACAGAAAGGTCCAGGGTGTGAACGGGAAACTTCTCCAAAGCGTGCAACACCACGGGTGCCACGTAAGAAACCTGGCCGTACCCTTCTTTTCCTACTATTAGCAGACGGGGCCGGCGTGATGTTGGTTCACAGAAAGCACTCCTAGAACAAGAGTTAAGAAAACAAGTTTATAAATGAGGTGCTGAATAGACACACACAGATGTTCCAAGTAATTTTCCTATAGACTTACTTTTCCATCCCCAAATAATCCAAATGGTAGCGGTACATTAAATACATGTAAGATTTCCAGTTAAGTTATTCAGTCATTCCAATTGTTTCATCTTCTTCCCTTGTGTTGCCTATTCTTTACTGAACCAAGACTGCAAATTAATATCCCTGCAATCTTGCTTTACTACTAGGAAATAAATTTGTGAGGAGCATTTGTTTCCCCACTACAATCAGGCTGTACCTTTGCTGGCTTAAATCAAAGATGCTAGAGACTTAGCCTTGCTCTAGAGGACAGAAAATCTTCTGGACAGCACAGCAATAGAAACTGAGAAAAATCACTGATCCAGCTGTGACAACATGATCTAACTTTCCAACAGTGGGCTTGCATGACTTCCATACTAAAATACCACAAGATTAACACAACTTGGTGGCTTAACAAATAAAGACACCATTCAGATTTTTCTCAAGGTGTTTTAACAAGCCATTTCTCAGTTTTCTTTCTGCTACATAATTCACCATTGGTTTAAGAATCCTGGAAAACAGAAGGGCAAAAGGTGGCAACACAAACCCATAAAGTTGGGGTATTTTTAGCTAAAAGGACAGACAGGACATTTATATGGTCTTGAGTCTTTCAAAGAATGCCATGGATTAAGTCAACGTGTTCTGGTAGTCTACGGGTCACTTTGGCTTAGGAAGAGAAGCCTGGGCTTTTCAATTTGGTCATTCAGAGCAACTTCATTACCACTTTAGTCCCTTCACCCTTTCTCCTTGTGAATACCAAGCACCCCTTCAACACACAAACTTGATGTTACCCCTTCGTCTACCACCCCTCGCACTTTTAACAGCTGGAACTGTTTACAAAGACTCAGCAGTCCTGAGAATCTAAACATAACAGGGATCTATCTTTCTTTACCTGCTGAAACAGAGGCATTTTTTCTCTGGTCTGTCAGGCATTCCCTCTTTTAATTCATCTCCAGAAACCAAGGATGCATCGTCATCACTGTCGAACGTATCATCTTTTAAAATAGGATTTAAATGGTCTGAAAGACAAAAGAGGTTTGTTAACTTTCCTGAATAGCCTTTGTCTCTTTCTCTTACATGAATACAGCTTCTAAATCAGTGCCAAAACCCTTTCTTCATTTGAGAGCACACACTGAAAGCTATTTCCTAGAGTTCATCCCACCACAGATCTAAGGAGATGGCACAAGGCCCTACAAAGCTGTACTAAGTCCCACTGATGTGTACGTATAAGGTACGCTACTCTTGGTGATTTTTTTCTCCCCCTTAGAATAAAGGAGATTACAAACAATTTCCGCAGTTGCTAAATAGCTAAAAAACAAACAAACAAACAAACAAAAACAACAACAACAAAAAAAACAAACAAAAAAACAAGACCATTTCTTTCTGGAGGAGGTTCCCACAATGAAAGCACGGGGATTAAGGATGTGATGGCCACAGAATTCCATTCATCTAGTAAATATCAGTGCTAATTGATCTCACGTGCACATGTATCGTACGATCTACAAACATTTAAATTAGGAGACTGGTTAAAAACGATGATAGCTAAAACAATATTTAGCTTAGACCAGTTATACTTGTATCCTGGTCCCGACATTCTTCAGAAAGGAATTAGAAACATTGACCTAGAAATGCTTCCCCTCCAAATATCTGAGTTTTGATTTTTTAAAGAAAAATAGGTGCCTTATACTTCAAACCTCAAGTCAACCTCTACAAATGCTAATTATCTTAGCTGCCGTCAGAAGCAGGATGCTTCAGTAGAGAACGCATCGTCCTTTACTGTGTATTGAGTCATTCAGGGCTTCCATTTGGCATTTCAGTTTCGAATCCAGAATAAAACCTATGCGTTATCTTCCAGACATGCCCAAAAGAAAGACATGCACATGCAAATAATAAAATTCTACCATCATTATGTCTGAAAGGTTTAAGTTGATTGCACAAACCACAAGTTTTTGCTTTAGCAGAATTATAAAGAAGTGGATGCTGTGGTTATACCTTGCAGTCGGTCCTCCTTTAGTGCGAGCTGTGCATGCGGGAAGATCTTCTGCACAACTTGTAAAATATTCGCTCCTGATCTTTTAAAAAGTGGCTTGAAAATGGGTGATAGTGCTTGTCCGGGTGAAGCCACGATCCTGTTTGATGCCGGAACAACCTTCTTCAGAGCCATGAAAAAGTCCTTTGCTTTTATTTTAATAGAATTAACGTCTAGTAGCAACTTCTCCCTACTTGCATAAATCTGAGGATAGCATCGACGTAGAGAGCACAGCGCAGCTTCAGTACATAAAGATTTGATATCTGCACCACAGTATCCTAACAAACAAAAATCAAACGTTACATAAGTCAAGGCCAAGGTTTACAACATGCAACATTTAAACAATTTGTAATGCCAAAACCAAACAGGTTAACAGGGAATTCAAAGTGCTACCGCTCTGCAGGGAAGTTTCATGTTGCTCACTGCCTGATACCCTGCGCTTATGCAGCTGAAGCAGACTCCTCATCAAAAACTATACTCTTGAGGAAGATGCCCCAGAACCATTTAACGTTTTCAGACAACAGAAAGAACGACAACAAAGAGTAAATAGATGAAAGCATCTAACTCTGATTGCTATGAAGGCGTGCCAGCTGCCTTGTTGACTAGTTGTGCAGCAAGGCACAAGAGCTTGGGTACTGCCTGGTACAAGCTAAGGTTCTTTACAACTTGCTCACAAGCAAGAATCCATTTTGGTTTCAGTCTTACCAATGCATTTCTCAGCTAGTTCATCAAGCAACATGTCCGGTGGCTTAGGGGTCCAGTCACGAGTACGAATCTTGAAAATTTCTTTTCTAGCCTGGAAGCAAAATCATTGCGTTTTAGCTTGTCCCAAGTTTTCCTTAAAAATACCAACAAGAAACAAACAAACCAAAAAGCAAACAAACAAACAAACAAACAAACAAGCAGTCCTCCCTGAAAACCCCTCATCTATTAATACACTTTTCTTACTTGCTCAACTTTCAAGTATTTTACAGTTATTTAATATACACTCTGCATTTTCAACCAGGAAATTGAATATTTCTTATTTGTTATACTGAACTTTTTCTAGGAACCTACAATGAAAGAAAAGGCATTTATAGCTTCAATAACAAGTTTCCAAACTACGAGACCTAATGACCCAGAGGAAAATACTGTAATGAAAAATTTATCCAGAAACATTTCTTTGTTGTCCAAAAATCTTCTCTAAAACTTAGCAAGCTTTCATTGTGACAGTCTCATTACTTCATCACATTTGCTTTTCAGGCAGTAAATTCACAGAAAGCACTTCTGGCACAATGCTTCAAATTGCTACAATTACTATAAAGAAGAAAATAATTATGACTCAAACTACTACCACTGATCCGGGGCACAATCAAATGCAAACACGTCCCCTATTCATTCAGAAGTGAAGGATTGAGACCAAAAACACAACTTCATGATGAAAACGCCCAAGTGGACTAAATAGTTAAGCAAACAGGTACAACTTTGCAGTGTCTCCACATATCACTCTTTTGTTCAAGTTGTCAATTATTTTTTTTTCCTATAAAGTTGGACTTTGCCATGGTAGCACTAACATTCAATTTAAGTTCTCACCTCTTTATTTGGCAAGTTGAAGAGGAACTCTCTGCCAAAGCGTCCTGGTCTTCGTAAAGCAGGATCTATAGAATCCAGTCTGTTGGTAGCTCCGATTACCACGATCTCCCCTCTGTTATCTATGCCATCCATAAGCGTCAGAAGAGTTGAAACAATGGAACTAATAGAAAAAGATAGTTTTTATTTACTGGTTCAGTAAATTTTATTACATTCCACGTGACTTTCTTGATGCCGGAACAACCTTCTTCCTAGTAGTCATTCAAAAGTGGGAAAAAAATAGTCTACCAAGTCGGGGTTTTTTTTGGTTTGATAATAAATCTGCAGACTGGTAAGTCATCAAGCACTTCAAGACTGTTTGATATAATCTCTACAGGAGGAACAGCCAGTGTTGGAAATGAAAAAAAGCAGCCTGTTTCTTCAGAGTCTTAAGCCTATGCTACTAGGAAAAAAAAAAACAAAACAAAACAAGAGGAGAGGAGAACAACAGCGGGAAATTTACCTATTCTCCAGGTGTTCAATTGCAAAGCCTCCTCTGGAGGATCAACAGCTGTGAATTCAGCGTGCTTAGGAGAAATCAGATCTACGTCTGAACCACAACTATTTCAGCAGTATCACTACCATGTTACTCTGAAGAAGCAGTCAGCACCCTTTCTATGTTAGGAAATAGCTGAACAGAGTCTGTTATTCACGTGAAGTAGTCAGGCAGGTTTCTTTAGGAAGGCTGGGTTTCACTAGAACATTACTAGCCTGTAAGCCTCATGGCATCACCTTCCATCTTGACTGCTAAACCTCCTTGTCCCCTACTATCTTCTTTGCCAAGGTACAGCTGTCCACATTTACTTTTCCTACTTGGCTGGACTGAATTTAAGAAGGGATCTTGCATCTAAGAAAGGGAACAAAAGTTTCTGCCCAGCAGCGTCTGGCTCAGGGAGGAGTGGGAAAGCTCTGTGCAGCCCCCAAGGTCCGTGCAGCAGGAGGCAGGAGGTGCTCCAGGCTCACAGCAGCAGTTCCCTTGCGGCCTGTGCAGGGAGAGGCCCCTGGTGGAGCAGGCTGTCCCCCTGCACCCATGGGTCCCACATGGAGCAGATCTCCACGCTGCTGCCCCCCTGTGGCTGGAGGAGCCCCCGGTGGAGCAGGTGGCTGTGGCCTGGAGGAGGCCGCGGCCTGTGGAGAGCCCCCGCAGGAGCAGGCCCCGGGCTGGACTGGAACAGGCTGTGCTGAGCCTGCTTTGCCCGTGACGCTCCTTGTGGAGTGATCTCCCTGTCCTTCTGGCAGCCCTTGAGCCCTTTCCAGCCTCTTTTCTCCCCTTGGCGTTGGAGGAGGGGCAGGGAGAGAGCGCTTGTGCTGGAGCTCAGCTGCCCAGCTGAGGAAAACCACCACGGTTTGCTCTCTCTTGCCGCTGCTGCAGCACGCTGGTAGCAGCCAGCAGCGTCTGTTCTTCGAGCCTCAGCAAGCCCACAGCATCTTCCTTGAAGGGATCCCTTTCCTTCACGCCTGCCAGGCGCCGCCTCCAGAGGCTGAGGGCTTGTGCCCCGTTTGCAAGCGCTTTCTCAGTGCCCCCTTCCCCAGAGAAGGATCCCAGCTGCTTGGCTCCCCTATCCCAGCAGCGCAGCAGCCAGCTGACAATGTGCTCGCCTGGAGGACAGCTGCAATCTTGTCCCATGGCTCGCAGCTCACCCAGGGATGGGGATCACCTGCTTGCTGCTGCTTTTCTCTCTGCTCTCCTTTCCAACAGCCTCCTGTTCCCTGGGATGGCCCTACCTTGGGGTAGGCTGCCTTGCCTTCCTCTTGCTCCTTCCCCTTCTTGGGAGGACTTTCTGCCCTTCCGAAACGAGATGACTTCTGCATGCATTCCTTCCCCTTGTGTGTATTGGCGCCTGAGACAGCACCGGGGTAGTCCCCGGAGCCAGCTCTTAGGGCCTGTGCCAGGCTTGGAGGGGCTGCAGGGAACATGCCAGGGGCTGGAGGGGCTGCAGGGCGAGTGACAAGGCTTTGAGGGGCCTCAGGTCCCAGCGCAGTGGTTGAAGTCGATGCAGGGAACATCAGAGTTGTTGGAGGGACTGCAGGTAAAATGCCAGGGGTTGCGGGGGCTGCAGGGTGCTGAGTCACAGCTTTGCATCAGGTCAAGACGCATTTTCCTAGAACCATCCATTTCCTCCTGAAGGGGCTGAATAGCATGGAACAGTCTTCAAAATGCACAGAGCAGACCCCAGCAAACGTAGGGATGCTGCTAGCAAGTAGGTAACTATTTTGTTGCTGTTCTTAACATTGCTTCACAACAACAGATGCAAACATGATAAGATTAAATAATAATCATTATAATTTTATAGTAATAAAACAATGCCATACTGTACAAAACAGTCAATAAAGTGGATTGAATGCAATAAAAATAAAACCCATTTTTCCCATCCCAATGAGTTCCTATCCCCATCATCACTTCCCATCCCACTGATCATTTCCTATCCCAACAACGTCCCAGTTCTGATCCCAAGGCTGAATTCCCAACTCCCACCCACCCATCCAGCCAGCCATGCACCCATTTTCTGCATTTTCAGGTCACAAGACTCTGATGAAGGCCACCTCAGCCTTTTCCCCAAAAAAAAAGCTGCTCTTTATTGTGAAAAACTTCACTTTTGCACAACACTGCAGACCCAGCCAAGATGGTCCTGCAAGACAAGGTGAAACAAACATACAAAGCCCATATGGATGTAAATTGGTTCATCTAAACAAATTCCTACCACAAAATCCTGATCCTCAATCTCAGCACCGATGAAAAAAGAGGATACAGTTCCCTCCTCCAAGGTCCCTCTCTGCCCCTGCTCCCCGTGGGCTCCTCTCCATGGCTGCAACTCCGGCCCGGGGCCTGCTCCTGCGGGGGCTCTCCACAGGCCGCAGCCTCCTCCAGGCCACAGCCACCTGCTCCACCGGGGGCTCCTCCACCCACAGGGGGGCAGCAGCGTGGAGATCTGCTCCATGGGGGACCCATGGGTGCAGGGGGACAGCCTGCTCCACCAGGGGCCTCTCCCTGCACAGCCCGCAGGGGAACTGCTGCTGTGAGCCTGGAGCACCTCCTGCCTCCTGCTGCACTCACCTTGGGGGCTGCAGGGCTGCTTCTCACTCCTTGCTCTTCCAGCTTCTGTTGTGCAGCAGTATTTCCCCCTGCTTACATCTGCTCTCCCAGAGGTGCAAACAACATCACTTATTGGCTCAGCTCTGGCAAGCGCCGGGGCCCTTTTGGAGCTATCTGGAGCTGGCTGTTGTCTGGACTGTTCTCACAGACGCCATCCCTGCAGGCCCCTGCTACCAAACCCTTGCCACGTAAATCCGATCGAAGTGTATGCAGCAATTACAAAGCCGCTGTGCTTTGGGCTGTCATGATCCTCCTGCAAGTGCAGGGGAGGTGCAGGGTTGCTTTGCATTTCCAAAAGGAGGAAGAAAGCCTCCAACCCCACTGGACCTCAGTCACTTGCAGGATCCAAGCAACGCTCCCCACTTTCAGTTATCTCCCTCCCATGCACACAGTGGGAGCAAGGTTGAACAAGCACATTTTTGAAAATGTTTATCTTAATGAAGAATAAAAGAAGTCTACAACACCCAATCCCTCTGTGCACCCAAGACAAAAATCGTGGACTATTCTGCTTCAACACTATTTTCAGACCCAATTTGTCAAGTCATCTAGCAGAGGATTTCTCTCTTGTTCACTCACTAGCTTAGTAGAGCACCAGTTTACATAGGTGCTGGAGCAGATTCCTCAACCATCTGAAGGGACTTGATCCCAGAAAGGTTCAAAACTGCAGATGACTCATGATTTTGTGGTGAAGCATCTACTAAATGAGAGCTGTTCTGCTTAGGGCACAGTGAGACAATGTGAGAAGAACCCTGTATCTCACTGATTGAGGCTTTATAACTCTACAGAATTGTCAGTCAACAATAAATGGAAAGTGCAGGAGATATGTTCTTTCTTCCTCCTTTCCCTGCCATACATTAGCAGAGAGATTGTGGTGGGATATAGGTTCAGAGCCTCACAGAAGAAGGATTTGAACCCAGGCTCTCCACAGTCTGCACCACTGCCTTCCTGACGGCTTTTGACTATTTTAATTAATTTTATTTTATTTTATTTTATTTTATTTTATTTTATTTTATTTTATTTTATTTTATTTTATTTTTATTTTATTTTATTTTATTTTATTTTATTTTATTTTATTTTATTTTATTTTATTTTATTTTATTTACTTTATTAGTATTATTCTTCTTATTTTTCTGGATGGTGTCTCAGTCTTGGGGGGGAAGAACCAACTGTGGGAGGAGGGAATGCTACTACTGTCTGTGACAGTGGTGATTTCTGGACAGTGTTAGCAACAGAGCTTCTGCAGAGAAGAGAAAATGCCAGGCAGTCTCTCTTGGTATTCCATGTACTGAGTACTGAGTGCAGTTTTGGGCTCCACAGTATAAGAAAAAGTATAAGAACAAACCAGTGCACTGTGATAAAGAGAGTTTAATAGGGTACAAAAGGAATAAAAACAAACAAAATAAGAAATGAGAATATTGATAATTTATAATGTATCATAGAATCATAGAATCATAGAATATCCTGAGTTGGAAGGGACCCTTAAGGATCATCAAGTCCAACTCTTGACACCGCACAGGTCTACCCAAAAGTTCAGAGCATGTGACTAAGTGCACAGTCCAATCTCTTCTTAAATTCAGACAGGTTCGGTGCAGTGACCACTTCCCTGGGGAGCCCGTTCCAGTGTGCAACCACCCTCTCTGTGAAGAACCCCCTCCTTATGTCAAGCCTAAATTTCCCCTGCCTCAGCTTAACCCCGTTGCCGTGGGTCCTGTCGCTGGTGTTCATGGAGAAAAGGTCTCCTGCCTTAACCCCGTTCCCGTGGGTCCTGTCGCTGGTGTTCATGGAGAAAAGGTCTCCTGCCTCTCGACACCCCCTTACGCGTATAAAATATAGAAATATTGTTTAATTAATAATATTAAATACTTATCATTTTATAATAATGAAACAATGCCATACCGTACAACACAGTCAATCAAGTGGATTTAATTAAATAAATAATAAAACCCAGGAAATTAAATAAAATTTAAAAATGTAAATTTAATACAAATAAAACCCATTTTTCCCATCCCAATGAGTTCCTATCCCCATCATCACTTCCCATCCCACTGATCATTTCCTATCCCAATAACCTCCCAGTTCTGATCCCAAGGCTGAATTCCCAACTCCCACCCAGCCAGCCATCCAGCCATGCACCCATTTTCTGCCGTCCGTGCTGGCCATGCCCACATCCATGCCCGGCCTGAGCATGGGCAGCGGGAGCGGGCTGCATGAAATAACTGAACATGAAATTATGAAATAACATGAAATAATAAATAAGGTAACTTAATTGTTGCTGTTGTTAACATTGCTTGATGACAACAGATGCAAACATGGATCTTGAGTTGAGGGCAAAGGTGACCTTGGATCTGAAGCACACAGGCGTTCGCTAATGTCCCCCCATCCGGAGTGAATCCACAACGACTCGGAAGGAAAACTAAAGTCCAAAGCAGTGCACTGGGATAAAGAGAGTTTAATAGGGTAGAAAAGGAATAAAAACAAACAAAATTAGAAATGAGAATATTGATAATTTATAATGTATAAAATATGTAAATATTATTTAATTAATAATAGTAAATACTTATCATTTTCTAATAATGAAACAATGCCATACTGTACAACACAGTCAATAAAGTGGATTTAATGAAATAAATATAACAACCAGTACATTAAATAAAATTTAAAAAATTAAATTGAATAAAAATAAAACTCAGTAAATTAAATAAAATTTAAAAATTTAAATTTAATACAAATAAAACTCAGAAATTTAAATAAAATTTAAAAATTTAAATTTAATACAAATAAAACCCAGTAAATTAAATAAAATTTAAAAATGTAAATTTAATACAAATAAAACCCATTTTTCCCGTGCCAATTAGTTCCTATCCCCATCATCACTTCCCATCCCACTGATCATTTCCTATCCCAACAACGTCCCAGTTCTGATCCCCTGATCTGATGATGGTGCTGCGGGGGCCGTCGAGGAGAAGCCCGAGGTCGGTCACGGGTAGCCGTAAGAGTAGGCTCTGGCGTGGTCCTTCTGCCGCTGCTCGAAGAATTGCCCGGGGCCGATCCTCATGTGGTGGGCCGCCCGCTGCCGCTCCTCTTGGGCCAGCTTCTTGAGGCGCTCCCGCTCGGGACGCTGCTGCGGCGTGATGGGCACCGACAACTCCTGCTCCTCCAGCGGTGTGGGCGCTGCGTCGCCGCCCGCCCAGGGCCCCACACAGGGCACGTAGTCCCCCGCGGGGCTGCGCCGGACTGCGAGGGGGACTGGGCAGGGCTCTCCTGAGGGCTGGGAGAAGTTGAGGCCTCTTGAGGGGAGCCAAGGGAGGCTGGGGCAGGGTTCTCTTGCGAGCAGGGATGAATTCCTGCTGGGGGGGCCTTTTGGGGAGAGGCTTGGGCATGGGTCTCCTGCGGGCAGGGTCGGAGGGTCTCTGGAGGGGACTCAGGCGAGGCTTGGGCAGGGCTCTCCTGAGGGCAGTGAGGAAGTCAGGGTCGGGGGGGCTCTGGACGGGAGCATGGGGAGGCTGGGGCAGGGGTCTCTTGCGGGCAGGGAGGCAGTCAGGGTCGGGGCGCCTCTTGAGGGTAGCCAAGGGAGGCTGGGGCAGGGTTCTCCTGCGGGCAGGGATGAATTCCTGCTGGGGGGGCCTTTTGGGCAGGGCTCTCCTGAGCTGGGGCCGGGCTGCAGGCTTGAGGGGGGAGCTGAGTGGCGGCACAGCAGCTGCAGGGGGCTGCAGCGCCCGCCCAGCCTGCACCTTGTCGGGGTGCAGCCCAGGGCTTGAGGGGACCTCACCCAGCGCTCTGGTGGCTGCCAGTCCCTGTGTGCTGGGCTCCTCAATGTCCTCGCAGAGGTCGGGCAGCTGCGAGAGGAAGCGCTTGAGGACAGGACTGCTGGGGACAGCGGCGAAGGTGTCGTGGGGCTCCACGGCATCGAGGCAGCTGAGCAGCTCCTCCAAGCCGGAGCTGTCCAGGTCGGCCGGGAGCTGGTCCTGCAGGTGCTGCAGCTGCTGGCTGTCCCCTGCCAGCTGGGGAAAGGCCTCGGCGAAGGCATCGGGGCCCAGCTCCAGCAGCTCCAGGGGCTCCTCAGGCACCTCTGCAAGTGTCGCCGCTGAGGAAAAAGCAAGCCAATGCAATCCCCCAAGCATCCCCCGCTGCCAGCTTTGCCATGGCTCCTGGGTGTGGGGCGCCCAGCGGCCGGCTGGGCCAGCCCCAAACTCACCGTCGGGCGTCGCCGTCTGGGTGCTGGCGGTCGCTGGAGCCTGGGCAGGCTCGGGGGGAGTGGGGCCGGGCAGCGGGGGCCCCTGGTCCTCGCTGAGCCCCACGGCGTGCAAGCAGAGCTCCGGCAGCTGCCCCCGGCTGCTGCTGAGGGTGTGGGGCGCGGGGAGCGCCTGCCCCCGCAGCGGAGGTCCCGGCACGAGGAGTGGTGGGGGGCCGGGGTAGGCAGGGGCCTGCAGCAGGCAGGTGCCTGCGGGGTGCAGGAGCTCCCCATGGAGCACGGCCCTGGGCCCCAAGCAGAGGGGAGCACCATCCTGGGGCACCAGCGTCCCCGTCCACATCAGCAGGGGCTGGGAGACACTGGGGGCACCCACAGGAGCGCTGTGGGGGAGCTGCCCCACAGCAGGGAGCTGCCCCACGGCGGCGGCGGGGAGCTGCCCAAGCTGCAGGTGGTGCCCCTGGGCTGGGAGGTGCCCCCCAGGTGGCAGCTGCACCCTGGCGGGGAGCTGCAGCACCTGCCCCTGGACCCCCGGCACCACGTGCCAGACGGTGGCCTGGGGCAGTGCGGAGGGGAGGGTGGGTACCTGGGGGGGCTGCAAGGGCAGCGCCATCGCTCCGGGGAGGGAGGGAAGCAGCCAGGCAGCCACCATTGGCGGCACGGCTGGGACAACGAAGGGGGAGTTTTGCGTCTGCGGAAGCCGTCTGGGGAAACCCTCTGTGGGAAAAAGGGCGCTGGGCTGAGCTCTGGGGCGCTGGGCTCGCCAGCAGGGCCGCAGCCCCGGGAGGAGCGGGAGCCGGCTGCTGGACCTGCCATGGTGGCTGGAGAGTGGGGCGGTTGCTTGGGGAACGCGGTCAACGGGGGTTCCGTCCCAACGGCTGACCAGCCCCTCGCCGACATCTTGGGGAGGACTGCAGGCTTTGGAGCCAAGCAGGCTGCCCAGCGCAAGACTTGGCCATCCCCAGCAGGCTTTCCCTCCCATGCAGCACTTGCCATGCCCAGGACGCTTCCACACCACCACTTGCCCGGCCCAAGGCTTGCCCAGCCCACGACCAGCTTCTCGGCCTCAGCGGCAGTGCCCATCCTTGCCATTTCACCGCATGGCACATTCCCAGCAACCCAGACGAAATCTGCCCCATCAACACGAAGCGTTTCTTCAGCCAAAGAGACCTCATCCCAAAGAATTCCCCTCTCTTGGAGGACTTCTCCAAGCACTTCCTTCCCCAGGGAATGGTACCCACCCCATTCAAGACTTCCCATCCTAAGGCTTTTGCTTCCCAGGGATTTCCTTCCTAGGGAACATTGCCCATTTCCTAGCCCAATGGCTTCCCACCCCAAAGAAGTCTTCCCATGCTGTAGCCCCGAAATGCCCCCAGAGGGCACCTGGCAGCTACTGGGAAGGAAATGAGCTCTGTCATGGTGAGCTAGCTGCTCAAGGCCCTGCTCTTTGGCCCAGGTGTCTGTGAGGCGGTGTTGGCAAGGAGTCCTGTTGTGAACATAAGAACATAACGTAACAGAAGAACATAAAATCACATAAGAGAGAAAAAAAATGTAGAATAACAGAACACGACATAAGAACATCAAACAAAGACAACTCTCACGATGTGGTCTGATAGGATGGAGGAGAAAGCAGAAATCCAGCAATGCTGTCTTTCCTACTCCTCAAAACCAATTCCGTTGACAACTGGGAATGCTTCCAGCTGGAAAAAAATGCCAGAATGAAGTGGAGGACTCCTTGCCATCACTGTGTTTCTGGAGCACACCTCTACCTTTCTGTCCAACAGGGGGTTCTTCTTGGGAGATAATTGCCCAACATGAAAAAACACAACCAAAGCCAGAGGACCCATCTCCGCAACAAGACGATAAATAGAAAAGACATCTCTAGATGCAGACCCCAGAGCTCCAATTCACTATGTCCCACTAGTGGAAGTTATTTTTTAGGCTTTGTTTTTAAGGCCACTGGCTGCCTCCTCCCTTATGCTGCCCATTCTCCCTGTTGTCCTGTCTTCTTTCTCCTGCATTGCTTCCTTTCCTTGGTGGACCTTGCTGAGCTCTTTGATGTTTTGTTGTATATATATGTATGAAGACATAAAACTGTTAGAGAGTGTCGAAAGAAGGGCAACAAACAAGAGGGTCTCTTTTAAGAGGGGGATTGAGGTTTGTGGCAAGGTTTTGGTAGCAATTTAGGGGCTGCACTGTGCTGGACACAGCAACAGACGCACCATAAGCCAAAGTCAGACAATAAGCCAAGGTGTGTTCACGTGTGGTTTACTGTGGTTTACGTGTGGTTTACGTATAGAAGAAAGTTTTTGCCTAGTGGTGAGTATACTGCAGATTTGCTGCATTGTTCTAAATGAAATAGCAAGATAAGTGATGGCATCGTAGGCTGGGAAAACATTTCTAGAGTATTAGCGCATTTTGAGCATCATTTTAACTGTTTATGCAAACATGAAGATTATTAAAATCAGTGTTTATTTATGTCTGTATGTAATCAGGTCATCATGTTGTATAGCATGCAGTAAATGGTTTGTGAATGCTGCTTGAAGAATGAAAAGTGTAAGTCAGCTCCACAAGGAATAAATGAATTGTGTTTATTTGTGCAATGCAGAGATTAGAATTAGACCAACAGCATGGAACCAAAGTCTTGCTGTGTGCCTTTTATCTGTAGGACAGTTCATGGAGGCTTCAGCAGCCCTATCTGTTTTCTAGCACTCTGAAATGTCCTCTGTGGTGCTGCACCCAGTTGAAAGCCTGCACTGATTGTGATGAACTTTCCTAACAGGAGGCACGGGTCCTTCGTCGGACGCTGGCTGGGGATGTATGCTGCGATGCGGGCAGATGATGCTGGCCCAAGCACTGATCTGCAGACACTTAGGGAGAGGTGAGTGCTGGTCCTGAGGGAACTTTGGTATTGTCTGCAGACGCTTCTTCGTAAGTACTCCATTAAAAGCACAAACCCTGAATTTATTAGTGAGACTTTCTTTGATGCCCTGGTAACAGTTCCTAATGAATCAATTCATATTCAGCTGGGTGAAATCATCCCAGCCTGAAGCAGAGAAATAGGCATAGAAGGAGAACAAATGGGGAATCCTGTCGCCATTATTTTATAAACCTTTTAGTGTAACACCCAAGTTGAGGCCAAGGGAAAACCTGCCACCGTGGGACAGTGCTCTTACCCTTCTCTTCACTACTCGCTTGTCAGCAGCACGAGGTCCAAACCCCCCTGGTGCAAGCTCTTAAGCATGCATGTCACATCCCAGGATGCTGCCAGTGGAGTGTTTGGACTTTCTGTATGGATCTTATGTTGTTATTTAATGGGTGCTTAGAAATCCAACAAGGTCTAAACACAGCCTGTACTTTTAAATAATCTTGGAAGCTCAGAGATACTGGAATGGCTATCAACACGCAGCATGATCCGTCAGAATATGTTTGCAGTTGATGTTTTTGTTTTGTTTTATTTTCCCTGTTTTTACAATCTAGCCTATGATGATAAAGGGCAGCTTGATGATAAATAACAAGCTTGGAATTCTAGGAGCTCTACACAAAATGTAAATATTCGAGTTGAATTGAAATGTCTTTTAACATCTCATTATAAAGCTTTCTGCTGTCTAGACATTTGATCAGTGTAATGAAAACGTCACCATTTTTTATTCTCTATCAATTTTTCCTTTCAGATTGGCAATGGGAAAAACACAAAAAACAACCAGAAGAATATCACAGAATCCTACGATGCTTTCTCCACAGGAAGGCTTGCTGTTATTCAATCCACCAGATGGGTAAGAACAAACATAAACTTTCAGGTTTTTTCCATTGAAATTTCTACTGTGTTGAATCACTAATTTGCAGTATGTTAATTCATAATTTTAAAAAGTGGATGTGAAGACAATGTGTATGCTTATACAAAAATAAAAAGGTATGCAGATGGGCGCAAAGACTAGTAGTACAGAAACATTCCCTGAGACCTAAATAAAGCCATGTACTAGAATGTAGCTCTTGATAAACTCTGTAAGCCTTGGGTACCAGAGTCAGTAATGTTAGAACAGACAGTCTTGTAGCTTATTGCTGTAATTTGTAATAAGGGGCACTAACATTTGTTAACTTGTAATTCTCATTGTAGTTTAGAAGCCTTTTGTTTTTTAAAGAAACTGGCACTCCCTAAGTTTTGAAAAGAGCATAGATTGAGAAAATAATTGTTATTGCTAAGTACAGATCGCAATTACTCTAGAATGTTTGACAGTCACGGTATTTACTGTATATTGTTCCCACATTCTTTATGGTCTCATTTTTCTTTGATTTTGTGTACGTGTGTCTTTTTTTCACTATGAAAACAGCACAGGTGGGTGTTGGAGAGGGGAAGTCAATTGGAGAATGGTTTGGACCAAATACAGTTGCTCAAGTACTAAAGTAAGTGAGATCATACCAGTCTCATTCAGAACGTACTCCCCTGGGGCAGCCAAGAGAAGGCCCAGGCAGAGTTTTGAAGGCTGCATCTCCCCCTGTCCCACAGTCAGGAATGTACTTGCCATCTATTTACAAGTGCAGCATGGAATGTCATGCCACAGCTCGGTGTGCAGGTACTGAGTTGGGAATGGGTGACCTCTAAATTTTAATAAAGGAAGAGCCTGAGGAGAAGAAACTGCAGGAAAGTCTCCTGCTACGCCGTCTGCATGCCCTCACCAGTCACACCACAGATGTATATTCCTTTCTGCACAGTGGCACAGCTCTGGCAGGTCGAGAGTGCCACCGTGTAGGTCGGAGTGGTGGTGTGAAACATCAGAGAGAAGCCATCTCGGCTGAGGAGGGAACTGAGCTGCAATTCCTCCCTTTCTGAGCAGCAGTTCTGCCAGCAAGGCTACTGGATAAAGATGGGCAGCTCCTCATAGTCTGGGAGCCACACTGAAAGGAACTGAGGCTGCTCAGTTCTCCAGGGGTACGTGGAGGTGTCTTACCTCAGGCAGGGGCTAGGCTACAGGTCCTGCGAGCTCAGCAGCAAGTCTTTGACACCCTGGAACAGGCACATGATCTGAAGAGGGAGGGGAGCTGAAGCATGCCCTGGACTCCAGATCTTTCATGGCCAAGTTTTTCATGGTGAAACGCTCACCCCCATTTCTTTCTGGCTTATTTGAAACAGCTAATTCTGCCAGTGCAGCTTAAGAGTGTAGCTCCCTTCCCCAAAGGTTTGGATTTTGCAGAAGTGGACATAAAACTGTGTGCTGCTGTCTCCCACTGAAGTTTTGGTGCCCCAAACCCTTAGCTGATTTAGCTTTTAACGCCCCATTTCTGCTGTGCACGCAGGCTCAGGCAGAAGTAATTCCACTGAATTCAGTGGAATTTCTTAAGCAAAAAGTAATCTGCAAAACTGGCATAGGAATTTTTTTCTTTTCCAGATGAGAAAAGACACAATTGGGCAAGAACCCAGTGCAGAGACTGTCGAGTGCAATAAAAAGTAATAAACTTGATGTAGTTGAACTGTTACTGTCACTGCACTTAGCAGTAAGACAAAACAGTTTGCACATGGTGCAGCGCATATGTTTTTCCTGGTACCACTCAGTACCTATTTTTCTAAAGATATTAAACATTTAATGTTTAAAGTTTTCTTTTTCTTACATGGAGACTTTAAAAAATGCAGAAAGGATGTTTTTTCTTAAGAAAAAAAAAATAAATAAATGGTTCTGAGTGTAAAGCTACCCTTTTGATCCAACTAGTTTATATTAATTAGTACCTTAATGTTTTCTAGGAAGCTTGCTTTATTTGATGAATGGAATTCATTAGCAGTTTATGTATCTATGGGCAATACGGTGGTCATTGACGACATCAGGAAGTGACACCTCATCAGTTTTCTGGTAACAGTTTCTGATTTGACTCCATTTGCCAGCATGTATCTAAACATGAACAAATACTTGGGGGGCCATGGGTTTGTCTTGCAAGGGTAAGAAGAGGGAAGAAGGACATACAAACTCAGTTGTGGTTTTTTGATCCCTGATGCCAACTTCGTGCTCACATCACTGGATGTGAAGAGCTCCTTGAAGAATTTCTACTGTCATCATTGCTGCCATTTCATTTCTCTGGCGTTTTATAGGCAAAGCTTGACACTATTAATAACATTAATAGGACATGTCACTGCAGTCTTAAATTGTCATCCCCCAATCATTGATCTAACGTCTCACTTGGACGTGCCAGCACATACTGTCTGCTAGAATTACTTCTACTAAATAGCTGTAATTGCCATGCCCGGCTCGTTTTGTCTTGGGTGCCCTATAAAGATCCCTGGCAAACTAGCTTAATTCACTACTGAGAGGAAGATCTGCTTTGTGTTTCTCTGTGCGTTGACTGATTTCCAGTTTTATTCCCGCAGAAAAAATGTGCTGGTCCCCTCCTCAGAGCAGCAGCGCGTCCCACAGCAGTGCACATTTGCACAGAAGTGCTCTTGGCCAAAGCAAGAACGCAGGAGGACTCTGCACAGGCTGGAAAGTCCTCTTGCTTATTATACCTCTACGACTAGGGATAAATCACATAAATCCTGTATATATTGATGCATTTAAAGTAAGGTTTTCTTTCAATTCATTGCTCGTTACTGTCAAATAAGTTTGGGTATCTGTGATGTCAGTAAAGAAATGAATTACAATTTCCTTTACTCCTTTTGAACTCCTAGGAATGCTTTAAGATGCCACAGTCTTTGGGAACATTAGGAGGGAAACCAAATAATGCCTATTATTTCATAGGATTTTTAGGTAAGGAAAAAAGAAACTTATTCCAAATGTGCAGATGATCAAAAGAGAACATTTTTTGAAGGGGAAATAGTAAGGAGTCTAAGCGTGAACCTCTAGAAGTAAAGAAAGATGAGAATAGAATAAAATAAATGAAGAAGCATATCTAAAAGAGTTTAGAAACAGTATGAGATGATCCTTAACAGGAGCAGAAAGTTAACAGCAAAGCTAGGTGTAAAAATAAGTGATGACATCAACAAGAGCAGCATACTAAGAATAGCTGATAGCATTTGACAAGTGTATTGGTCAAATGTCACTTTTATTTTCTTGTATTTCAAAACTGTTTCTGATAGCAGTATCTTTTTCACCTTTTGCATACCTTCTGTTATTAAGTATTGCTCTAATTAATTTAAAATGCATTCCTTCAGATTTCACCCCACTTTGGGCCAAAATTTTGCAACCCTATTTTGTCCTTTTGTAAAACCTAACCTGTTTTAGTTAGGCTTTTTTGTTCCAATTTCTGAATGAATGCCTAATGGGATTACAGATTGCATCTGTGAACATCCTGTACCTTTTAATCTGTCAAATGTTAGTGTTTACAACACTTGAGATTAAAAAAAAAAAAAAAAAAAAAAAAGTACTGGATCTCACATGGAAAAATAAAAGTATGTGACAAAGATAGAACATAACCAACCAAAAAATTACAGTAATAGGTCACCAATAGGAAGTTATACTAAATACCCTGTGGGAAACGTTGTGGCTAAACCTTCCGATTCTCTTAAAGAATCCCTAGTTGGAAAGTCTAGATTATACTGACTGCAATGGCAATCTAATTTCTATTTTACAGTTCTGGACCAAGTGCTTATTAATGTCACTTGCTTATTTTTAACATACGGCTTTTACCCATCCAGGCAATGAGCTGATCTATCTGGACCCTCACACCACTCAAAGCTTTGTAGATTCAGAAGAAAATGGCACGGTTGACGATGAGAGTTTCCACTGCCAGGAAGCCCCACATAGAATGAAGATCATGAATTTGGACCCTTCAGTAGCTTTAGTAAGTGTCAGGAAATCTGGAATGCATATACTTTACCTCAAAGTAATGTCTCTCTACATTGGTAAGGGCAGCAATGCATCTCCTTGAACAGAACCAAGATCACAAAGCTGTCTTCTGTGATCAACACATAGTAGTTTGTACATAACTACATGGAGAATCTTAGGGCAAGTGGGGAGCTGTCTGTACTGTAGGGAGCTCGCTTTGTTTTCTTTACTGAGCAGCTTTTACTTCTTTCAAGAGGCATTATAATGGTCAGAGCAAGGAACTGAAACAGGTTTACGTGTTTTATTCTATCACTACTTTATGTTTTGTCACCTCTAGACAAGTTACTTAAACTTACTTTCTATCATAAGTTAAAAATGTTTAAGTGGAATTATTGTATTTCACCCCAAATTACAAATACAAATGTATTATTTGTAATTCACCCAAAATGTCATGGGGGTAGTGTGGTATTTGAAAAAATTGGATCTGATCCCATGCCAGTATCCTGTGATTGGGTGATTGGCAGTTGTCACCAGTGGGATGTGTTTCTAAAGCTTTAAACAATCTGTAAAGATACCGGTTTCTGTCATTCATTGGTTGGTTAGGGTTAGGGTTAGGGTTAGGGTTAGGGGGTTAGGGGGGGTTAGGGGTAGGGGGGAACCAAGTGTGCGGGGTGCGGTTACCGGGGGGGAACCATTTCCGGGGCGCACCGGGGGGGGTCCATGGGGCTTGGGGGGAAAACAAGGGGGGTGGGGGGGGAACCAAAATGTAAATATAGTTTTCCGGCACCAGGCTTCCGGGAGGCCATGTTGGGTGCCCAGAGCATGCCTGGAAATGCAGGGTTAGGGTTAGGGTTAGGGTTAGGGCACATTTTAGCGCGCCGCCGCCCAGACACATTTTAGCGCGGCGCCGCCCGGACACATTTAAGCACGGCGCCGCCTGGGCACATTTAAGAGCGGCGCCGCCCAGACACATTTTAGCGCGGCGCCGCCCGGACACATTGTACTTGTGGGGCTGGGAGGTTGTGGGGAACATCTGGAGAAGGTGCCTGTAGGGTTTGGGGGAGCACCTGCAGGGTTTGGGGTGGGATCTGTGGGGCTGGGGGGGGTCTCTATGGGGCCGGGGGGGTTTTGGGGGGGTTGTGACCCTATGGGATTCCCCCCCCAGAGCCCCAACCCGCGGCTGACCTAGCATTTTAGCGTGTCCGCCGTCCACCGGCAGCTTCATGCCCGTCTTCCGCTCCCAGTGGCCCGCGGGGCGCCCGGTGGCCCTACCGGCGTCACCAGCGGACACCTTGGGGTCAACAGCAGCGATTTTGGGGTCAACGGCAGCGGTTTTGGGGTTTCGGTCTGGGGGGTGCTGACATGCCCCCCCCGCACCCCCGCAGGCATCCTGGCCCTGCAGCTGCCCCCGGGGAGGCTCGACGCCGAGTCCTACAGATGAGAACCAGTCCCCTCTGCCCCCTAAATGCGCCCCCAGCCCCACAAATGCCCCCAGACCCCCCCCAAATTGACCCCCCCCAATTTATTCCCCCCCCCCAGCACCTGCCTCCACCTGGCCGAGATGCAGCGTCGGGTGCAGGAGGTGCTGGTGGAGCGCGAGCGGCTGCTGCGGGCACGGGTAGGACGGCGGGGGGGAAAAAATGGAGAGGGGGCACCAAGGGGGGGGGGGTCCATGGGGCTTGGGGGGAACCCAAGGGTGGGGGGGAACCAAAATGATGGGGGAACCAAGTGTGCGGGGTGCGGTTGCCGGGGGGACCCATTTGCGGGGCGCACCAGGGTGGGGGTAACCAAAATGAAGGGGGAACCAAGTGTGCGGGGTGCGGTTGCCAGGGGGACGCATTTGCGGGGCGCACCGGGGGGGGGTCCATGGGGCTTGGGGGGAAAACAAGGGTGGGGGGGGAACCAAAATGAGGGGGGAACCAAGTGTGCGGGGTGCGGTTGCCAGGGGGTTAGGGTTAGGGTTAGGGTTTTGGTTTAGGGTTAGGGTTCGTTAGGGTTAGGGCTAGGGTTATCGTTAGGGGGTTAGGGGTAGTGTTAGGGGGGTAGGATTAGGGGTTAGGGGTTAGGGTTAGGGGTAGTGTTAGGGTTTGGGGTTAGGGTTTGGGTTAGGGTTAGGGTTATGGTCAGGGCGTTAGGGTTAGGGTTAGGGTTAAGGTTAGCGTTAGGGTTAGGGATAGGGTTTGTCTTAGCGTTCATTAGGGTTAGGGTTAGGGCTTAGGGTTATGGTTAGGGGGTTAGGGTTCGGGTTCGGGGTTAGGGTTAGGTTTAGGGTTAGGGTTAGGCGGGTTAGGGTTAGGGTTAGGGTTCGGGTTAGGGTTCGGTTTAGGGTTAGGGTTTTGGGTTAGGGGTAGTGTTTGTTAGGGTTAGGGCTAGGGTTATGGTTAGGGGGTTAGGGTTCGGGTTCGGGGTTAGGGTTAGGTTTAGGGTTAGGGTTAGGGTTAGGGGTAGGGTTAGGGTTAGGGTTAGGTTTTGTGTTAGGGTTAGGGTTAGGGTTAGAGGGTTAGGCTTAGGGTTAGGGGTAGGGTTAGGGTTAGGGTTAGGGGTTAGGGTTAGGGTTAGGGTCAGGGTAAGGGTCAGAGTCAGGGTAAGCGTAGTGAGATCCTCTCCTGAGCCTATGTTATTTTCCAAAGATTGATTGACGCTTTTAAGGTTTCAGGGGTAGGGCACTAGGGTTGGGTTTCAGGGTAAGTATTCTCAGGGTTTATGTTTAGGATTTTAAGTTGTTTAGGTTTGGATTTTTAACGGTTAGTATTTTAGGGATTTGGGGGTTAAGGTTTTAAGTTTTTCAGGGTTACTGTGTTAGGGTTTTAGAGTTTATGGGTTGTAGTGTTGAAAGGTTTTTTAGGGTTAGGGTCTTAGGGTTTTCTTTTTGGTCAATTATTTAGGGTTAGGGTTTTAAAATTTTATTTTTATTTATTTATTTATTTTATTTTTTTTTCAGGTTAGGTTCTCCAGGGTTAGGGTTTGGAGTGTCCTACTTTTTTGGGTTAGGGTTTGGAGCATCTTAATTTTTTGCGTTAGGGTTTTGAGCATCTTAATATTTTGTGTTAGTGCTTTGAGCGTCTTATTTTTTTGGATTAGTGTTTGGAGCGTTTTTGGGTTTAGGTTTTTGGGTTTTTAGGTTTTAGTTTTTGGGTTTAGGTTTTGAGAGTCCTATTTTTTGGGCTTGGGATTTGAACGTCTTAATTTTGTGGGCTTGGGATTTGAACGTCTTAATTTATTGGGTTAGGAGTTTTAGGCATAGGTCTTCAGGTGTTTAGTGTGGTAAATATTTTGGGTTATGTCTGTAGGGGTTTCGAGGATTTTTAGGGTTAGGGCTTGAGGCTTTTTTGTAAAGGCGGTAAGGGCTAGGGTTACAGTGCGTGCTGGTAAATGTAATTCTCGAAAACTCGGCCCGTGATTGGCTGTGCCGGCTGTCCAAGGAATGCTGGTAAATATAGTTTTCCGGCACCAGGCTTCCAGGAGGCCATGTTGGGTGCCCAGAGCATGCCTGGAAATGCAGGGTTAGGGTTAGGGTTAGGGTTAGGGCACATTTTAGCGCGCCGCTGCCCAGACACATTTTAGCGCGGCGCCGCACGGACACATTGTACTTGTGGGGCTGGGAGGTTGTGGGGAACATCTGGAGAAGGTGCCTGTAGGGTTTGGGGGAGCACCTACAGGGTTTGGGGTGGGATCTGTGGGGCTGGGGGGGGTCTCTATGGGGCCGGGGGGGTTTTGGGGGGGTTGTGACCCTATGGGGTGCCCCCCCCAGAGCCCCAACCCGCGGCTGACCTAGCATTTTAGCGTGGCCGCCGTCCACCGGCAGCTTCATGCCCGTCTTCCGCTCCCAGTGGCCCGCGGGGCGCCCGGTGGCCCTACCGGCGTCACCAGCGGCCACCTTGGGGTCAACGGCGGCGGTTTTGGGGTCAACGGCAGCGGTTTTGGGGTTTCGGTCTGGGGGGTGCTGACATGCCCCCCCCGCACCCCCGCAGGCATTTTGGCCCTGCAGCTGCTCCCGGGGAAGCTCGACGCCGAGTCCTACAGGTGAGAACCAGTCCCCTCTGCCCCCTAAATGCGCCCCCAGCCCCACAAATGCCCCCAGACCCCCCCCAAATTGACCCCCCCCAATTTATTCCCCCCCCCCCAGCGCCTGCCTCCACCTGGCCGAGATGCAGCGTCGGGTGCGGGAGGCGCTGGCGGAGCGCGAGCGGCTGCTGCGGGCACGGGTAGGACCGCGGGGGGGAAAAAATGGGGGGGGGGCACCAAGGGGGGGGGGGTCCATGGGGCTTGGGGGGACCCCAAGGGTGGGGGGGAACCAAAATGATCGGGGAACCAAGTGTGCGGGGTGCGGTTGCCGGGGGGACGCATTTGCGGGGCGCACCGGGGGGGGAACCAAAATGAAGGGGGAACCAAGTGTGCGGGGTGCATTTGCCGGGGGGACGCATTTGCGGGGCGCACCGGGGGGGGGTCCATGGGGCTTGAGGGGAACCCAAGGGATGGGGGTGGGGAACCAAAATGAGGGGGGAACCAAGTGTGCGGGGTGCGGTTGCCAGGGGGTTAGGGTTAGGGTCAGGGTTTTGGTTTATGGTTAGGGTTCGTTAGGGTTAGGGCTAGGGTTATCGTTAGGGGGTTAGGGGTAGTGTTAGGGGGGTAGGGTTAGGGGTTAGGGTTAGGGTTAGGGTTAGGGTTAGGGTTAGGGTTAGGGTTAGGGTTAGGGTTAGGGTTAGGGGTAAGGGTTAGGGTTAGGGTCAGGGTAAGGGTCAGAGTCAGGGTAAGCGTAGTGAGATCCTCTCCTGAGCCTATGTTATTTTCCAAAGATTGATTGACGCTTTTAAGGTTTCAGGGGTAGGGCACTAGGGTTGGGTTTCAGGGTAAGTATTCTCAGGGTTTATGTTTAGGATTTTAAGTTGTTTAGGTTTGGATTTTTAACGGTTAGTATTTTAGGGATTTGGGGGTTAAGGTTTTAAGTTTTTCAGGGTTACTGTGTTAGGGTTTTAGAGTTTATGGGTTGTAGTGTTGAAAGGTTTTTTAGGGTTAGGGTCTTAGGGTTTTCTTTTTGGTCAATTATTTAGGGTTAGGGTATTAAAATTTTATTTTTATTTATTTATTTATTTATTTATTCAGGTTATGTTCTCCAGGGTTAGGGTTTGGAGTGTCCTAATTTTTTGGGTTAGGGTTTGGAGCATCTTAATTTTTTGCGTTAGGGTTTTGAGCATCTTAATATTTTGTGTTAGTGCTTTGAGTGTCTTATTTTTTTGGATTAGTGTTTGGAGCTTTTTTGGGTTTAGGTTTTTGGGTTTTTAGGTTTTAGTTTTTGGGTTTAGGTTTTGAGAGTCCTATTTTTTGGGCTTGGGATTTGAACGTCTTAATTTTGTGGGCTTGGGATTTGAACGTCTTAATTTATTGGGTGAGGAGTTTTAGGCATAGGTCTTCAGGTGTTTAGTGTGGTAAATATTTTGGGTTATGTCTGTAGGGGTTTCGAGGATTTTTAGGGTGAGGGCTTGAGGCTTTTTTGTAAAGGCGGTAAGGGCTAGGGTTACAGTGCGTGCTGGTAAATGTAATTCTTGAAAACTCGGCCCGTGATTGGCTGTGCCGGCTGTCCAAGGAATGCTGGTAAATATAGTTTTCCGGCACCAGGCTTCCGGGAGGCCATGTTGGGTGCCCAGAGCATGCCTGGAAATGCAGGGTTAGGGTTAGGGTTAGGGTTAGGGCACATTTTAGCGCGCCGCCGCCCAGACACATTTTAGCGCGGCGCCACCCGGACACATTTAAGCACGGCGCCGCCTGGGCACATTTAAGCGCGGTGCCGCCCAGACACATTTTAGCGCGGCGCCGCCCGGACACATTGTACTTGTGGGGCTGGGAGGTTGTGGGGAACATCTGGAGAAGGTGCCTGTAGGGTTTGGGGGAGCACCTACAGGGTTTGGGGTGGGATCTGTGGGGCTGGGGGGGGTCTCTATGGGGCCGGGGGGGTTTTGGGGGGGTTGTGACCCTATGGGGTGCCCCCCCCAGAGCCCCAACCCGCGGCTGACCTAGCATTTTAGCGTGTCCGCCGTCCACCGGCAGCTTCATGCCCGTCTTCCGCTCCCAGTGGCCCGCGGGGCGCCCGGTGGCCCTACCGGCGTCACCAGCGGCCACCTTGGGGTCAACGGCGGCGGTTTTGGGGTCAACGGCAGCGGTTTTGTGGTTTCGGTCTGGGGGGTGCTGACATGCCCCCCCCGCACCCCCGCAGGCATTTTGGCCCTGCAGCTGCTCCCGGGGAAGCTCGATGCCGAGTCCTACAGGTGAGAACCAGTCCCCTCTGCCCCCTAAATGCGCCCCCAGCCCCACAAATGCCCCCAGACCCCCCCCAAATTGACCCCCCCCAATTTATTCCCCCCCCCCCAGCGCCTGCCTCCACCTGGCCGAGATGCAGCGTCGGGTGCGGGAGGCGCTGGCGGAGCGCGAGCGGCTGCTGCGGGCACGGGTAGGACTGCGGGGGGGAAAAAATGGGGGGGGGGCACCAAGGGGGGGGGGGTCCATGGGGCTTGGGGGGACCCCAAGGGTGGGGGGGAACCAAAATGATCGGGGAACCAAGAGTGCGGGGTGCGGTTGCCGGGGGGACGCATTTGCGGGGCGCACCGGGGGGGGAACCAAAATGAAGGGGGAACCAAGTGTGCGGGGTGCATTTGCCGGGGGGACGCATTTGCGGGGCGCACCGGGGGGGGGTCCATGGGGCTTGAGGGGAACCCAAGGGATGGGGGTGGGGAACCAAAATGAGGGGGGAACCAAGTGTGCGGGGTGCGGTTGCCAGGGGGTTAGGGTTAGGGTCAGGGTTTTGGTTTATGGTTAGGGTTCGTTAGGGTTAGGGCTAGGGTTATCGTTAGGGGGTTAGGGGTAGTGTTAGGGGGGTAGGGTTAGGGGTTAGGGTTAGGGTTAGGGTTAGGGTTAGGGTTAGGGTTAGGGTTAGGGTTAGGGTTAGGGTTAGGGTTAGGGTTAGGGGTAAGGGTTAGGGTTAGGGTCAGGGTAAGGGTCAGAGTCAGGGTAAGCGTAGTGAGATCCTCTCCTGAGCCTATGTTATTTTCCAAAGATTGATTGACGCTTTTAAGGTTTCAGGGGTAGGGCACTAGGGTTGGGTTTCAGGGTAAGTATTCTCAGGGTTTATGTTTAGGATTTTAAGTTGTTTAGGTTTGGATTTTTAACGGTTAGTATTTTAGGGATTTGGGGGTTAAGGTTTTAAGTTTTTCAGGGTTACTGTGTTAGGGTTTTAGAGTTTATGGGTTGTAGTGTTGAAAGGTTTTTTAGGGTTAGGGTCTTAGGGTTTTCTTTTTGGTCAATTATTTAGGGTTAGGGTATTAAAATTTTATTTTTATTTATTTATTTATTTATTTTTTCAGGTTAGGTTCTCCAGGGTTAGGGTTTGGAGTGTCCTACTTTTTTGGGTTAGGGTTTGGAGCATCTTAATTTTTTGCGTTAGGGTTTTGAGCATCTTAATATTTTGTGTTAGTGCTTTGAGTGTCTTATTTTTTTGGATTAGTGTTTGGAGCTTTTTTGGGTTTAGGTTTTTGGGTTTTTAGGTTTTAGTTTTTGGGTTTAGGTTTTGAGAGTCCTATTTTTTGGGCTTGGGATTTGAACGTCTTAATTTTGTGGGCTTGGGATTTGAACGTCTTAATTTATTGGGTGAGGAGTTTTAGGCATAGGTCTTCAGGTGTTTAGTGTGGTAAATATTTTGGGTTATGTCTGTAGGGGTTTCGAGGATTTTTAGGGTGAGGGCTTGAGGCTTTTTTGTAAAGGCGGTAAGGGCTAGGGTTACAGTGCGTGCTGGTAAATGTAATTCTTGAAAACTCGGCCCGTGATTGGCTGTTCCGGCTGTCCAAGGAATGCTGGTAAATATAGTTTTCCGGCACCAGGCTTCCGGGAGGCCATGTTGGGTGCCCAGAGCATGCCTGGAAATGCAGGGTTAGGGTTAGGGTTAGGGTTAGGGCACATTTAAGCGCGGCGCCGCCCAGACACATTTTAGCGCGGCGCCGCCCGGACACATTGTACTTGTGGGGCTGGGAGGTTGTGGGGAACATCTGGAGAAGGTGCCTGTAGGGTTTGGGGGAGCACCTACAGGGTTTGGGGTGGGATCTGTGGGGCTGGGGGGGGTCTCTATGGGGCCGGGGGGGTTTTGGGGGGGTTGTGACCCTATGGGGTGCCCCCCCCAGAGCCCCAACCCGCGGCTGACCTAGCATTTTAGCGTGGCCGCCGTCCACCGGCAGCTTCATGCCCGTCTTCCGCTCCCAGTGGCCCGCGGGGCGCCCGGTGGCCCTACCGGCGTCACCAGCGGCCACCTTGGGGTCAACGGCGGCGGTTTTGGGGTCAACGGCAGCGGTTTTGGGGTTTCGGTCTGGGGGGTGCTGACATGCCCCCCCCGCACCCCCGCAGGCATTTTGGCCCTGCAGCTGCTCCCGGGGAAGCTCGACGCCGAGTCCTACAGGTGAGAACCAGTCCCCTCTGCCCCCTAAATGCGCCCCCAGCCCCACAAATGCCCCCAGACCCCCCCCAAATTGACCCCCCCCAATTTATTCCCCCCCCCCCAGCGCCTGCCTCCACCTGGCCGAGATGCAGCGTCGGGTGCGGGAGGCGCTGGCGGAGCGCGAGCGGCTGCTGCGGGCACGGGTAGGACTGCGGGGGGGAAAAAATGGGGGGGGGGCACCAAGGGGGGGGGGGTCCATGGGGCTTGGGGGGACCCCAAGGGTGGGGGGGAACCAAAATGATCGGGGAACCAAGTGTGCGGGGTG
>NC_092602.1:17692500-17702500 GCF_047663525.1 Anas platyrhynchos
GGGGGGTAGGGTTAGGGGTTAGGGTTAGGGTTAGGGTTAGGGTTAGGGTTAGGGTTAGGGTTAGGGTTAGGGTTAGGGTTAGGGGTAAGGGTTAGGGTTAGGGTCAGGGTAAGGGTCAGAGTCAGGGTAAGCGTAGTGAGATCCTCTCCTGAGCCTATGTTATTTTCCAAAGATTGATTGACGCTTTTAAGGTTTCAGGGGTAGGGCACTAGGGTTGGGTTTCAGGGTAAGTATTCTCAGGGTTTATGTTTAGGATTTTAAGTTGTTTAGGTTTGGATTTTTAACGGTTAGTATTTTAGGGATTTGGGGGTTAAGGTTTTAAGTTTTTCAGGGTTACTGTGTTAGGGTTTTTTAGTTTATGGGTTGTAGTGTTGAAAGGTTTTTTAGGGTTAGGGTCTTAGGGTTTTCTTTTTGGTCAATTATTTAGGGTTAGGGTTTTAAAATTTTATTTTTATTTATTTATTTATTTATTTATTTATTTTTTCAGGTTAGGTTCTCCAGGGTTAGGGTTTGGAGTGTCCTACTTTTTTGGGTTAGGGTTTGGAGCATCTTAATTTTTTGCGTTAGGGTTTTGAGCATCTTAATATTTTGTGTTAGTGCTTTGAGTGTCTTATTTTTTTGGATTAGTGTTTGGAGCGTTTTTGGGTTTAGGTTTTTGGGTTTTTAGGTTTTAGTTTTTGGGTTTAGGTTTTGAGAGTCCTATTTTTTGGGCTTGGGATTTGAACGTCTTAATTTTGTGGGCTTGGGATTTGAACGTCTTAATTTATTGGGTGAGGAGTTTTAGGCATAGGTCTTCAGGTGTTTAGTGTGGTAAATATTTTGGGTTATGTCTGTAGGGGTTTCGAGGATTTTTAGGGTTAGGGCTTGAGGCTTTTTTGTAAAGGCGGTAAGGGCTAGGGTTACAGTGCGTGCTGGTAAATGTAATTCCTGAAAACTCGGCCCGTGATTGGCTGTTCCGGCTGTCCAAGGAATGCTGGTAAATATAGTTTTCCGGCACCAGGCTTCCGGGAGGCCATGTTGGGTGCCCAGAGCATGCCTGGAAATGCAGGGTTAGGGTTAGGGTTAGGGTTAGGGCACATTTAAGCGCGGCGCCGCCCAGACACATTTTAGCGCGGCGCCGCCCGGACACATTGTACTTGTGGGGCTGGGAGGTTGTGGGGAACATCTGGAGAAGGTGCCTGTAGGGTTTGGGGGAGCACCTGCAGGGTTTGGGGTGGGATCTGTGGGGCTGGGGGGGGTCTCTATGGGGCCGGGGGGGTTTTGGGGGGGTTGTGACCCTATGGGGTGCCCCCCCCAAAGCCCCAACCCGCGGCTGACCTAGCATTTTAGCGTGGCCGCCGTCCACCGGCAGCTTCATGCCCGTCTTCCGCTCCCAGTGGCCCGCGGGGCGCCCGGTGGCCCTACCGGCGTCACCAGCGGCCACCTTGGGGTCAACAGCGGCGATTTTGGGGTCAACGGCAGCGGTTTTGGGGTTTCGGTCTGGGGGGTGCTGACATGCCCCCCCCCGCACCCCCCCAGGCATCCTGGCCCTGCAGCTGCCCCCGGGGGGGCTCGACGCCGAGTCCTACAGATGAGAACCAGTCCCCTCCGCCCCCTAAATGCACCCCCAGCCCCACAAATGCCCCCAGAACCCCCCAAATTGCCCCCCCCCAATTTATTCCCCCCCCCCAGCGCCTGCCTCCACCTGGCCGAGATGCAGCGTCGGGTGCGGGAGGCGCTGGCGGAACGCGAGCGGCTGCTGCGGGCACGGGTAGGACTGCGGGGGGTACAAAATTGTGGGGGGGCACCAAGGGGGGTGTGGTCCATGGGGCTTGGGGGGACCCCAAGGGTTGGGGGGAACCAAAATGAGGGGAAAACCAAGTGTGCGGGGTGCGGTTGCCGGGGGGACGCGTTTGCGGGGCGCACCGGGGGAGGAACCAAAATGAGGGGGGAACCAAGTGTGCGGGGTGCGGTTGCCGGGGGGACGCGTTTGAAGGGCGCACCGGGGGAGGAACTAAAATGAGGGGGGAACCAAGTGTGCGGGGTGCGGTTGCCGGGGGGACGCATTTGCGGGGAGCACCGAGGGGGGTCCATGGGGCTTGAGGGGAACCCAAGGGGGGGGAGGGGGGGGATCCAAAATGAGGGGGGAACCAAGTGTGCGGGGTGCGGTTGCCAGGGGTTTAGGGTTAGGGTTAGGGTTTTGGTTTAGGGTTAGGGTTCGTTAGGGTTAGGGCTAGGGTTATCATTAGGGGGTTAGGGGTAGTGTTAGGGGGGTAGGGTTAGGGGTTAGGGTTAGGGTTAGGGTTAGGGTTAGGGTTAGGGTTAGGGTTAGGGTTAGGGGTAGGGGTAGGGTTAGGGTTAGGGTTAGGGTTAGGGTTAGGGGTTAGGGTTAGGGTTAGGGTCAGGGTAAGGGTCAGAGTCAGGGTAAGCGTAGTGAGATCCTCTCCTGAGCCTATGTTATTTTCCAAAGATTGATTGACGCTTTTAAGGTTTCAGGGGTAGGGCACTAGGGTTGGGTTTCAGGGTAAGTATTCTCAGGGTTTATGTTTAGGATTTTAAGTTGTTTAGGTTTGGATTTTTAACGGTTAGTATTTTAGGGATTTGGGGGTTAAGGTTTTAAGTTTTTCAGGGTTACTGTGTTAGGGTTTTAGAGTTTATGGGTTGTAGTGTTGAAAGGTTTTTTAGGGTTAGGGTCTTAGGGTTTTCTTGTTGGTCAATTATTTAGGGTTAGGGTTTTAAAATTTTATTTTTATTTATTTATTTATTTATTTATTTATTTATTTTTTCATGTTAGGTTCTCCAGGGTTAGGGTTTGGAGTGTCCTACTTTTTTGGGTTAGGGTTTGGAGCATCTTAATTTTTTGCGTTAGGGTTTTGAGCATCTTAATATTTTGTGTTAGTGCTTTGAGTGTCTTATTTTTTTGGATTAGTGTTTGGAGCGTTTTTGGGTTTAGGTTTTTGGGTTTTTAGGTTTTAGTTTTTGGGTTTAGGTTTTGAGAGTCCTATTTTTTGGGCTTGGGATTTGAACGTCTTAATTTTGTGGGCTTGGGATTTGAACGTCTTAATTTATTGGGTGAGGAGTTTTAGGCATAGGTCTTCAGGTGTTTAGTGTGGTAAATATTTTGGGTTATGTCTGTAGGGGTTTCGAGGATTTTTAGGGTTAGGGCTTGAGGCTTTTTTGTAAAGGCGGTAAGGGCTAGGGTTACAGTGCGTGCTGGTAAATGTAATTCCTGAAAACTCGGCCCGTGATTGGCTGTTCCGGCTGTCCAAGGAATGCTGGTAAATATAGTTTTCCGGCACCAGGCTTCCGGGAGGCCATGTTGGGTGCCCAGAGCATGCCTGGAAATGCAGGGTTAGGGTTAGGGTTAGGGTTAGGGCACATTTAAGCGCGGCGCCGCCCAGACACATTTTAGCGCGGCGCCGCCCGGACACATTGTACTTGTGGGGCTGGGAGGTTGTGGGGAACATCTGGAGAAGGTGCCTGTAGGGTTTGGGGGAGCACCTGCAGGGTTTGGGGTGGGATCTGTGGGGCTGGGGGGGGTCTCTATGGGGCCGGGGGGGTTTTGGGGGGGTTGTGACCCTATGGGGTGCCCCCCCCAAAGCCCCAACCCGCGGCTGACCTAGCATTTTAGCGTGGCCGCCGTCCACCGGCAGCTTCATGCCCGTCTTCCGCTCCCAGTGGCCCGCGGGGCGCCCGGTGGCCCTACCGGCGTCACCAGCGGCCACCTTGGGGTCAACAGCGGCGATTTTGGGGTCAACGGCAGCGGTTTTGGGGTTTCGGTCTGGGGGGTGCTGACATGCCCCCCCCCGCACCCCCCCAGGCATCCTGGCCCTGCAGCTGCCCCCGGGGGGGCTCGACGCCGAGTCCTACAGATGAGAACCAGTCCCCTCCGCCCCCTAAATGCACCCCCAGCCCCACAAATGCCCCCAGAACCCCCCAAATTGCCCCCCCCCAATTTATTCCCCCCCCCCAGCGCCTGCCTCCACCTGGCCGAGATGCAGCGTCGGGTGCGGGAGGCGCTGGCGGAACGCGAGCGGCTGCTGCGGGCACGGGTAGGACTGCGGGGGGTACAAAATTGTGGGGGGGCACCAAGGGGGGTGTGGTCCATGGGGCTTGGGGGGACCCCAAGGGTTGGGGGGAACCAAAATGAGGGGAAAACCAAGTGTGCGGGGTGCGGTTGCCGGGGGGACGCGTTTGCGGGGCGCACCGGGGGAGGAACCAAAATGAGGGGGGAACCAAGTGTGCGGGGTGCGGTTGCCGGGGGGACGCGTTTGAAGGGCGCACCGGGGGAGGAACTAAAATGAGGGGGGAACCAAGTGTGCGGGGTGCGGTTGCCGGGGGGACGCATTTGCGGGGAGCACCGAGGGGGGTCCATGGGGCTTGAGGGGAACCCAAGGGGGGGGGGGGGGGGATCCAAAATGAGGGGGGAACCAAGTGTGCGGGGTGCGGTTGCCAGGGGTTTAGGGTTAGGGTTAGGGTTTTGGTTTAGGGTTAGGGTTCGTTAGGGTTAGGGCTAGGGTTATCATTAGGGGGTTAGGGGTAGTGTTAGGGGGGTAGGGTTAGGGGTTAGGGTTAGGGTTAGGGTTAGGGTTAGGGTTAGGGTTAGGGTTAGGGGTAGGGGTAGGGTTAGGGTTAGGGTTAGGGTTAGGGTTAGGGGTTAGGGTTAGGGTTAGGGTCAGGGTAAGGGTCAGAGTCAGGGTAAGCGTAGTGAGATCCTCTCCTGAGCCTATGTTATTTTCCAAAGATTGATTGACGCTTTTAAGGTTTCAGGGGTAGGGCACTAGGGTTGGGTTTCAGGGTAAGTATTCTCAGGGTTTATGTTTAGGATTTTAAGTTGTTTAGGTTTGGATTTTTAACGGTTAGTATTTTAGGGATTTGGGGGTTAAGGTTTTAAGTTTTTCAGGGTTACTGTGTTAGGGTTTTAGAGTTTATGGGTTGTAGTGTTGAAAGGTTTTTTAGGGTTAGGGTCTTAGGGTTTTCTTGTTGGTCAATTATTTAGGGTTAGGGTTTTAAAATTTTATTTTTATTTATTTATTTATTTATTTATTTATTTTTTCATGTTAGGTTCTCCAGGGTTAGGGTTTGGAGTGTCCTACTTTTTTGGGTTAGGGTTTGGAGCATCTTAATTTTTTGCGTTAGGGTTTTGAGCATCTTAATATTTTGTGTTAGTGCTTTGAGTGTCTTATTTTTTTGGATTAGTGTTTGGAGCGTTTTTGGGTTTAGGTTTTTGGGTTTTTAGGTTTTAGTTTTTGGGTTTAGGTTTTGAGAGTCCTAT
The DNA here is from genome assembly GCF_047663525.1 of Anas platyrhynchos. Classification (NCBI taxonomy): domain Eukaryota; kingdom Metazoa; phylum Chordata; class Aves; order Anseriformes; family Anatidae; genus Anas; species Anas platyrhynchos. The sequence continues at coordinate 17,697,755 of NC_092602.1, forward strand.
TTTTTGGGCTTGGGATTTGAACGTCTTAATTTTGTGGGCTTGGGATTTGAACGTCTTAATTTATTGGGTGAGGAGCTTTAGGCATAGGTCTTCAGGTGTTTAGTGTGGTAAATATTTTGGGTTATGTCTGTAGGGGTTTCGAGGATTTTTAGGGTTAGGGCTTGAGGCTTTTTTGTAAAGGCGGTAAGGGCTAGGGTTACAGTGCGTGCTGGTAAATGTAATTCCTGAAAACTCGGCCCGTGATTGGCTGTTCCGGCTGTCCAAGGAATGCTGGTAAATATAGTTTTCCGGCACCAGGCTTCCGGGAGGCCATGTTGGGTGCCCAGAGCATGCCTGGAAATGCAGGGTTAGGGTTAGGGTTAGGGTTAGGGCACATTTAAGCGCGGCGCCGCCCAGACACATTTTAGCGCGGCGCCGCCCGGACACATTGTACTTGTGGGGCTGGGAGGTTGTGGGGAACATCTGGAGAAGGTGCCTGTAGGGTTTGGGGGAGCACCTGCAGGGTTTGGGGTGGGATCTGTGGGGCTGGGGGGGGTCTCTATGGGGCCGGGGGGGTTTTGGGGGGGTTGTGACCCTATGGGGTGCCCCCCCCAAAGCCCCAACCCGCGGCTGACCTAGCATTTTAGCGTGGCCGCCGTCCACCGGCAGCTTCATGCCCGTCTTCCGCTCCCAGTGGCCCGCGGGGCGCCCGGTGGCCCTACCGGCGTCACCAGCGGCCACCTTGGGGTCAACAGCGGCGATTTTGGGGTCAACGGCAGCGGTTTTGGGGTTTCGGTCTGGGGGGTGCTGACATGCCCCCCCCCGCACCCCCCCAGGCATCCTGGCCCTGCAGCTGCCCCCGGGGGGGCTCGACGCCGAGTCCTACAGATGAGAACCAGTCCCCTCCGCCCCCTAAATGCACCCCCAGCCCCACAAATGCCCCCAGAACCCCCCAAATTGCCCCCCCCCAATTTATTCCCCCCCCCCAGCGCCTGCCTCCACCTGGCCGAGATGCAGCGTCGGGTGCGGGAGGCGCTGGCGGAACGCGAGCGGCTGCTGCGGGCACGGGTAGGACTGCGGGGGGTACAAAATTGTGGGGGGGCACCAAGGGGGGTGTGGTCCATGGGGCTTGGGGGGACCCCAAGGGTTGGGGGGAACCAAAATGAGGGGAAAACCAAGTGTGCGGGGTGCGGTTGCCGGGGGGACGCGTTTGCGGGGCGCACCGGGGGAGGAACCAAAATGAGGGGGGAACCAAGTGTGCGGGGTGCGGTTGCCGGGGGGACGCGTTTGAAGGGCGCACCGGGGGAGGAACTAAAATGAGGGGGGAACCAAGTGTGCGGGGTGCGGTTGCCGGGGGGACGCATTTGCGGGGAGCACCGAGGGGGGTCCATGGGGCTTGAGGGGAACCCAAGGGGGGGGAGGGGGGGGATCCAAAATGAGGGGGGAACCAAGTGTGCGGGGTGCGGTTGCCAGGGGTTTAGGGTTAGGGTTAGGGTTTTGGTTTAGGGTTAGGGTTCGTTAGGGTTAGGGCTAGGGTTATCATTAGGGGGTTAGGGGTAGTGTTAGGGGGGTAGGGTTAGGGGTTAGGGTTAGGGTTAGGGTTAGGGTTAGGGTTAGGGTTAGGGTTAGGGGTAGGGGTAGGGTTAGGGTTAGGGTTAGGGTTAGGGTTAGGGGTTAGGGTTAGGGTTAGGGTCAGGGTAAGGGTCAGAGTCAGGGTAAGCGTAGTGAGATCCTCTCCTGAGCCTATGTTATTTTCCAAAGATTGATTGACGCTTTTAAGGTTTCAGGGGTAGGGCACTAGGGTTGGGTTTCAGGGTAAGTATTCTCAGGGTTTATGTTTAGGATTTTAAGTTGTTTAGGTTTGGATTTTTAACGGTTAGTATTTTAGGGATTTGGGGGTTAAGGTTTTAAGTTTTTCAGGGTTACTGTGTTAGGGTTTTAGAGTTTATGGGTTGTAGTGTTGAAAGGTTTTTTAGGGTTAGGGTCTTAGGGTTTTCTTGTTGGTCAATTATTTAGGGTTAGGGTTTTAAAATTTTATTTTTATTTATTTATTTATTTATTTATTTATTTATTTTTTCATGTTAGGTTCTCCAGGGTTAGGGTTTGGAGTGTCCTACTTTTTTGGGTTAGGGTTTGGAGCATCTTAATTTTTTGCGTTAGGGTTTTGAGCATCTTAATATTTTGTGTTAGTGCTTTGAGTGTCTTATTTTTTTGGATTAGTGTTTGGAGCGTTTTTGGGTTTAGGTTTTTGGGTTTTTAGGTTTTAGTTTTTGGGTTTAGGTTTTGAGAGTCCTATTTTTTGGGCTTGGGATTTGAACGTCTTAATTTTGTGGGCTTGGGATTTGAACGTCTTAATTTATTGGGTGAGGAGTTTTAGGCATAGGTCTTCAGGTGTTTAGTGTGGTAAATATTTTGGGTTATGTCTGTAGGGGTTTCGAGGATTTTTAGGGTTAGGGCTTGAGGCTTTTTTGTAAAGGCGGTAAGGGCTAGGGTTACAGTGCGTGCTGGTAAATGTAATTCCTGAAAACTCGGCCCGTGATTGGCTGTTCCGGCTGTCCAAGGAATGCTGGTAAATATAGTTTTCCGGCACCAGGCTTCCGGGAGGCCATGTTGGGTGCCCAGAGCATGCCTGGAAATGCAGGGTTAGGGTTAGGGTTAGGGTTAGGGCACATTTAAGCGCGGCGCCGCCCAGACACATTTTAGCGCGGCGCCGCCCGGACACATTGTACTTGTGGGGCTGGGAGGTTGTGGGGAACATCTGGAGAAGGTGCCTGTAGGGTTTGGGGGAGCACCTGCAGGGTTTGGGGTGGGATCTGTGGGGCTGGGGGGGGTCTCTATGGGGCCGGGGGGGTTTTGGGGGGGTTGTGACCCTATGGGGTGCCCCCCCCAAAGCCCCAACCCGCGGCTGACCTAGCATTTTAGCGTGGCCGCCGTCCACCGGCAGCTTCATGCCCGTCTTCCGCTCCCAGTGGCCCGCGGGGCGCCCGGTGGCCCTACCGGCGTCACCAGCGGCCACCTTGGGGTCAACAGCGGCGATTTTGGGGTCAACGGCAGCGGTTTTGGGGTTTCGGTCTGGGGGGTGCTGACATGCCCCCCCCCGCACCCCCCCAGGCATCCTGGCCCTGCAGCTGCCCCCGGGGGGGCTCGACGCCGAGTCCTACAGATGAGAACCAGTCCCCTCCGCCCCCTAAATGCACCCCCAGCCCCACAAATGCCCCCAGAACCCCCCAAATTGCCCCCCCCCAATTTATTCCCCCCCCCCAGCGCCTGCCTCCACCTGGCCGAGATGCAGCGTCGGGTGCGGGAGGCGCTGGCGGAACGCGAGCGGCTGCTGCGGGCACGGGTAGGACTGCGGGGGGTACAAAATTGTGGGGGGGCACCAAGGGGGGTGTGGTCCATGGGGCTTGGGGGGACCCCAAGGGTTGGGGGGAACCAAAATGAGGGGAAAACCAAGTGTGCGGGGTGCGGTTGCCGGGGGGACGCGTTTGCGGGGCGCACCGGGGGAGGAACCAAAATGAGGGGGGAACCAAGTGTGCGGGGTGCGGTTGCCGGGGGGACGCGTTTGAAGGGCGCACCGGGGGAGGAACTAAAATGAGGGGGGAACCAAGTGTGCGGGGTGCGGTTGCCGGGGGGATGCATTTGCGGGGAGCACCGAGGGGGGTCCATGGGGCTTGAGGGGAACCCAAGGGGGGGGAGGGGGAGGATCCAAAATGAGGGGGGAACCAAGTGTGCGGGGTGCGGTTGCCAGGGGTTTAGGGTTAGGGTTAGGGTTTTGGTTTAGGGTTAGGGTTCGTTAGGGTTAGGGCTAGGGTTATCATTAGGGGGTTAGGGGTAGTGTTAGGGGGGTAGGGTTAGGGGTTAGGGTTAGGGTTAGGGTTAGGGTTAGGGTTAGGGTTAGGGTTAGGGGTAGGGGTAGGGTTAGGGTTAGGGTTAGGGTTAGGGTTAGGGGTTAGGGTTAGGGTTAGGGTCAGGGTAAGGGTCAGAGTCAGGGTAAGCGTAGTGAGATCCTCTCCTGAGCCTATGTTATTTTCCAAAGATTGATTGACGCTTTTAAGGTTTCAGGGGTAGGGCACTAGGGTTGGGTTTCAGGGTAAGTATTCTCAGGGTTTATGTTTAGGATTTTAAGTTGTTTAGGTTTGGATTTTTAACGGTTAGTATTTTAGGGATTTGGTGGTTAAGGTTTTAAGTTTTTCAGGGTTACTGTGTTAGGGTTTTAGAGTTTATGGGTTGTAGTGTTGAAAGGTTTTTTAGGGTTAGGGTCTTAGGGTTTTCTTTTTGGTCAATTATTTAGGGTTAGGGTTTTAAAATTTTATTTTTATTTATTTATTTATTTATTTATTTATTTTTTCAGGTTAGGTTCTCCAGGGTTAGGGTTTGGAGTGTCCTACTTTTTTGGGTTAGGGTTTGGAGCATCTTAATTTTTTGCGTTAGGGTTTTGAGCATCTTAATATTTTGTGTTAGTGCTTTGAGTGTCTTATTTTTTTGGATTAGTGTTTGGAGCGTTTTTGGGTTTAGGTTTTTGGGTTTTTAGGTTTTAGTTTTTGGGTTTAGGTTTTGAGAGTCCTATTTTTTGGGCTTGGGATTTGAACGTCTTAATTTTGTGGGCTTGGGATTTGAACGTCTTAATTTATTGGGTGAGGAGTTTTAGGCATAGGTCTTCAGGTGTTTAGTGTGGTAAATATTTTGGGTTATGTCTGTAGGGGTTTCGAGGATTTTTAGGGTTAGGGCTTGAGGCTTTTTTGTAAAGGCGGTAAGGGCTAGGGTTAC
>NC_092602.1:17715000-17720000 GCF_047663525.1 Anas platyrhynchos
GCGGGAGGCACTGGCGGAACGCGAGCGGCTGCTGCGGGCACGGGTAGGACTGCGGGGGGTACAAAATTGTGGGGGGGCACCAAGGGGGGTGTGGTCCATGGGGCTTGGGGGGACCCCAAGGGTTGGGGGGAACCAAAATGAGGGGAAAACCAAGTGTGTGGGGTGCGGTTGCCGGGGGGACGCATTTGTGGGGCGCACCGGGGGGGGAATCAAAATGAGGGGGGAACCAAGTGTGCGGGGTGCGGTTGCCGGGGGGACGCATTTGCGGGGCGCACCGGGTGGGGGAACCAAAATGAGGGGGGAACCAAGTGTGCGGGGTGCGGTTGCCGAGGGGACGCATTTGCGGGGCGCACCGGGGGGGGAACCAAAATGAGGGGGGAACCAAGTGTGCGGGGTGCGGTTGCCGGGGGGACGCATTTGCAGGGCGCACCGGGGGAGGAACCAAAATGAGGGGGGAACCAAGTGTGCGGGGTGCGGTTGCCGGGGGGACGCATTTGCGGGGAGCACCGAGGGGGTCCATGGGGCTTGAGGGGAACCCAAGGGGTGGGGGGGGGAACCAAAATGAGGGGGGAACCAAGTGTGCGGGGTGCGGTTGCCAGGGGGTTAGGGTTAGGGTTAGGGTTTTGGTTTAGGGTTAGGGTTCGTTAGGGTTAAGGCTAGGGTTATCATTAGGGGGTTAGGGGTAGTGTTAGGGGGGTAGGGATAGGGGTTAGGGTTAGGGTTAGGGTTAGGGTTAGGGTTAGGGTTAGGGTTAGGGTTAGGGGTAGGGTTAGGGTTAGGGTTAGGGTTAGGGTTAGGGTTAGGGTTAGGGTTAAGGGTTAGGGTTAGGGTTAGGGTCAGGGTAAGGGTCAGAGTCAGGGTAAGCGTAGTGAGATCCTCTCCTGAGCCTATGTTATTTTCCAAAGATTGATTGACGCTTTTAAGGTTTCAGGGGTAGGGCACTAGCGTTGGGTTTCAGGGTAAGTATTCTCAGGGTTTATGTTTAGGATTTTAAGTTGTTTAGGTTTGGATTTTTAACGGTTAGTATTTTAGGGATTTGGGGGTTAAGGTTTTAAGTTTTTCAGGGTTACTGTGTTAGGGTTTTAGAGTTTATGGGTTGTAGTGTTGAAAAGTTTTTTAGGGTTAGGGTCTTAGGGTTTTCTTTTTGGTCAATTATTTAGAGTTAGGGTTTTAAAATTTTATTTTTATTTATTTATTTATTTATTTATTTATTTATTTATTTATTTATTTTTTCAGGTTAGGTTCTCCAGGGTTAGGGTTTGGAGTGTCCTAATTTTTTGGGTTAGGGTTTGGAGCATCTTAATTTTTTGCATTAGGGTTTTGAGCATCTTAATATTTTGTGTTAGTGCTTTGAGTGTCTTATTTTTTTGGATTAGTGTTTGGAGCGTTTTTGGGTTTAGGTTTTTGGGTTTTTAGGTTTTAGTTTTTGGGTTTAGGTTTTGAGAGTCCTATTTTTTGGGCTTGGGATTTGAACGTCTTAATTTTGTGGGCTTGGGATTTGAACGTCTTAATTTATTGGGTTAGGAGTTTTAGGCATAGGTCTTCAGGTGTTTAGTGTGGTAAATATTTTGGGTTATGTCTGTAGGGGTTTCGAGGATTTTTAGGGTTAGGGCTTGAGGCTTTTTTGTAAAGGCGGTAAGGGCTAGGGTTACAGTGCGTGCTGGTAAATGTAATTCTTGAAAACTCGGCCCGTGATTGGCTGTTCCGGCTGTCCAAGGAATGCTGGTAAATATAGTTTTCCGGCACCAGGCTTCCGGGAGGCCATGTTGGGTGCCCAGAGCATGCCTGGAAATGCAGGGTTAGGGTTAGGGTTAGGGTTAGGGCACATTTTAGCGCGCCGCCGCCCAGACACATTTTAGCGCGGCGCCGCCCGGACACATTTAAGCATGGCGCCGCCTGGGCACATTTAGCGCGGCGCCGCCCAGACACATTTTAGCGCGGCGCCGCCCGGACACATTGTACTTGTGGAGCTGGGAGGTTGTGGGGAACATCTGGAGAAGGTGCCTGTAGGGTTTGGGGGAGCACCTGCAGGGTTTGGGGTGGGATCTGTGGGGCTGGGGGGGGTCTCTATGGGGCCGGGGGGGTTTTGGGGGGGTTGTGACCCTATGGGGTGCCCCCCCCAAAGCCCCAACCCGCGGCTGACCTAGCATTTTAGCGTGGCCGCCGTCCACCGGCAGCTTCATGCCCGTCTTCCGCTCCCAGTGGCCCGCGGGGCGCCCGGTGGCCCTACCGGCGTCACCAGCGGCCACCTTGGGGTCAACAGCGGCGATTTTGGGGTCAACGGCAGCGGTTTTGGGGTTTCGGTCTGGGGGGTGCTGACATGCCCCCCCCCGCACCCCCCCAGGCATCCTGGCCCTGCAGCTGCCCCCGGGGGGGCTCAACGCCGAGTCCTACAGATGAGAACCAGTCCCCTCCGCCCCCTAAATGCGCCCCCAGCCCCACAAATGCCCCCAGAACCCCCCAAATTGGCCCCCCCCAATTTATTCCCCCCCCCCCAGCGCCTGCCTCCACCTGGCCGAGATGCAGCGTCGGGTGCGGGAGGCACTGGCGGAACGCGAGCGGCTGCTGCGGGCACGGGTAGGACGGCGGGGGGTACAAAATTGTGGGGGGGCACCAAGGGGGGTGTGGTCCATGGGGCTTGGGGGGACCCCAAGGGTTGGGGGGAAGCAAAATGAGGGGAAAACCAAGTGTGTGGGGTGCGGTTGCCGGGGGGACGCATTTGCGGGGCGCACCGGGGGGGGAATCAAAATGAGGGGGGAACCAAGTGTGCGGGGTGCGGTTGCCGGGGGGACGCATTTGCGGGGCGCACCGGGTGGGGGATCCAAAATGAGGGGGGAACCAAGTGTGCGGGGTGCGGTTGCCGGGGGGACGCATTTGCGGGGCGCACCGGGGGGGGAACCAAAATGAGGGGGGAACCAAGTGTGCGGGGTGCGGTTGCCGGGGGGACGCATTTGCAGGGCGCACCGGGGGAGGAACCAAAAGGAGGGGGGAACCAAGTGTGCGGGGTGCGGTTGCCGGGGGGACGCATTTGCGGGGAGCACCGAGGGGGTCCATGGGGCTTGAGGGGAACCCAAGGGGTGGGGGGGGGAACCAAAATGAGGGGGGAACCAAGTGTGCGGGGTGCGGTTGCCAGGGGGTTAGGGTTAGGGTTAGGGTTTTGGTTTAGGGTTAGGGTTCGTTAGGGTTAGGGCTAGGGTTATCATTAGGGGGTTAGGGGTAGTGTTAGGGGGGTAGGATTAGGGGTTAGGGTTAGGGTTAGGGTTAGGGTTAGGGTTAGGGTTTGGGGTTAGGGTTTGGGTTAGGGTTAGGGTTATGGTCAGGGCGTTAGGGTTAGGGTTAGGGTTAAGGTTAGCGTTAGGGTTAGGGATAGGGTTAGTCTTAGGGTTCATTAGGGTTAGGTTTAGGGCTTAGGATTATGGTTAGGGGGTTAGGGTTCGGGTTCGGGGTTAGGGTTAGGTTTAGGGTTAGGGTTAGGCGGGTTAGGGTTAGGGTTAGGGTTCGGGTTAGGGTTCGGTTTAGGGTTAGGGTTTTGGGTTAGGGGTAGTGTTAGTTAGGGTTAGGGCTAGGGTTATGGTTAGGGGGTTAGGGTTCGGGTTCGGGGTTAGGGTTAGGTTTAGGGTTAGGGTTAGGGTTAGGGGTAGGGTTAGGGTTAGGGTTAGGTTTTGTGTTAGGGTTAGGGTTAGGGTTAGAGGGTTAGGCTTAGGGTTAGGGGTAGGGTTAGGGTTAGGGTTAGGGGTTAGGGTTAGGGTTAGGGTCAGGGTAAGGGTCAGAGTCAGGGTAAGCGTAGTGAGATCCTCTCCTGAGCCTATGTTATTTTCCAAAGATTGATTGACGCTTTTAAGGTTTCAGGGGTAGGGCACTAGGGTTGGGTTTCAGGGTAAGTATTCTCAGGGTTTATGTTTAGGATTTTAAGTTGTTTAGGTTTGGATTTTTAACGGTTAGTATTTTAGGGATTTGGGGGTTAAGGTTTTAAGTTTTTCAGGGTTACTGTGTTAGGGTTTTAGAGTTTATGGGTTGTAGTGTTGAAAGGTTTTTTAGGGTTAGGGTCTTAGGGTTTTCTTTTTGGTCAATTATTTAGAGTTAGGGTTTTAAAATTTTATTTTTATTTATTTATTTATTTATTTATTTATTTATTTTTTCAGGTTAGGTTCTCCAGGGTTAGGGTTTGGAGTGTCCTAATTTTTTGGGTTAGGGTTTGGAGCATCTTAATTTTTTGCGTTAGGGTTTTGAGCATCTTAATATTTTGTGTTAGTGCTTTGAGTGTCTTATTTTTTTGGATTAGTGTTTGGAGCGTTTTTGGGTTTAGGTTTTTGGGTTTTTAGGTTTTAGTTTTTGGGTTTAGGTTTTGAGAGTCCTATTTTTTGGGCTTGGGATTTGAACGTCTTAATTTTGTGGGCTTGGGATTTGAACGTCTTAATTTATTGGGTTAGGAGTTTTAGGCATAGGTCTTCAGGTGTTTAGTGTGGTAAATATTTTGGGTTATGTCTGTAGGGGTTTCGAGGATTTTTAGGGTTAGGGCTTGAGGCTTTTTTGTAAAGGCGGTAAGGGCTAGGGTTACAGTGCGTGCTGGTAAATGTAATTCTTGAAAACTCGGCCCGTGATTGGCTGTTCCGGCTGTTCAAGGAATGCTGGTAAATATAGTTTTCCGGCACCAGGCTTCCGGGAGGCCATGTTGGGTGCCCAGAGCATGCCTGGAAATGCAGGGTTAGGGTTAGGGTTAGGGTTAGGGCACATTTTAGCGCGCCGCCGCCCAGACACATTTTAGCGCGGCGCCGCCCGGACACATTTAAGCACGGCGCCGCCTGGGCACATTTAGCGCGGCGCCGCCCAGACACATTTTAGCGCGGCGCCGCCCGGACACATTGTACTTGTGGAGCTGGGAGGTTGTGGGGAACATCTGGAGAAGGTGCCTGTAGGGTTTGGGGGAGCACCTGCAGGGTTTGGGGTGGGATCTGTGGGGCTGGGGGGGGTCTCTATGGGGCCGGGGGGGTTTTGGGGGG
>NC_092602.1:17722500-17725000 GCF_047663525.1 Anas platyrhynchos
TTGGGTGCCCAGAGCATGCCTGGAAATGCAGGGTTAGGGTTAGGGTTAGGGTTAGGGCACATTTTAGCGCGCCGCCGCCCAGACACATTTTAGCGCGGCGCCGCCCGGACACATTTAAGCACGGCGCCGCCTGGGCACATTTAGCGCGGCGCCGCCCAGACACATTTTAGCGCGGCGCCGCCCGGACACATTGTACTTGTGGAGCTGGGAGGTTGTGGGGAACATCTGGAGAAGGTGCCTGTAGGGTTTGGGGGAGCACCTGCAGGGTTTGGGGTGGGATCTGTGGGGCTGGGGGGGGTCTCTATGGGGCCGGGGGGGTTTTGGGGGGGTTGTGACCCTATGGGGTGCCCCCCCCAAAGCCCCAACCCGCGGCTGACCTAGCATTTTAGCGTGGCCGCCGTCCACCGGCAGCTTCATGCCCGTCTTCCGCTCCCAGTGGCCCGCGGGGCGCCCGGTGGCCCTACCGGCGTCACCAGCGGCCACCTTGGGGTCAACAGCGGCGATTTTGGGGTCAACGGCAGCGGTTTTGGTGTTTCGGTCTGGGGGGTGCTGACATGCCCCCCCCCGCACCCCCCCAGGCATCCTGGCCCTGCAGCTGCCCCCGGGGGGGCTCAACGCCGAGTCCTACAGATGAGAACCAGTCCCCTCCGCCCCCTAAATGCGCCCCCAGCCCCACAAATGCCCCCAGAACCCCCCAAATTGGCCCCCCCCAATTTATTCCCCCCCCCCCCAGCGCCTGCCTCCACCTGGCCGAGATGCAGCGTCGGGTGCGGGAGGCACTGGCGGAACGCGAGCGGCTGCTGAGGGCACGGGTGGGACGGCGGGGGGTACAAAATTGTGGGGGGGCACCAAGGGGGGTGTGGTCCATGGGGCTTGGGGGGACCCCAAGGGTTGGGGGGAACCAAAATGAGGGGAAAACCAAGTGTGTGGGGTGCGGTTGCCGGGGGGACGCATTTGTGGGGTGCACCGGGGGGGGAATCAAAATGAGGGGGGAACCAAGTGTGCGGGGTGCGGTTGCCGGGGGGACGCATTTGCGGGGCGCACCGGGGGGGGGAACCAAAATGAGGGGGGAACCAAGTGTGCGGGGTGCGGTTGCCGAGGGGACGCATTTGCGGGGCGCACCGGGGGGGGAACCAAAATGAGGGGGGAACCAAGTGTGCGGGGTGCGGTTGCCGGGGGGACGCATTAGCAGGGCGCACCGGGGGAGGAACCAAAATGAGGGGGGAACCAAGTGTGCGGGGTGCGTTTGCCGGGGGGACGCATTTGCGGGGAGCACCGGGGGGGGGGAACCAAAATGAGGGGGGAACCAAGTGTGCGGGGTGCGGTTGCCGAGGGGACGCATTTGCGGGGCGCACCGGGGGGGGGAACCAAAATGAGGGGGGAACCAAGTGTGCGGGGTGCGGTTGCCGGGGGGACGCATTTGCAGGGCGCACCGGGGGAGGAACCAAAATGAGGGGGGAACCAAGTGTGCGGGGTGCGGTTGCCGGGGGGACGCATTTGCGGGGAGCACCGAGGGGGTCCATGGGGCTTGAGGGGAACCCAAGGGGCGGGGGGGGGAACCAAAATGAGGGGGGAACCAAGTGTGCGGGGTGCGGTTGCCAGGGGGTTAGGGTTAGGGTTAGGGTTTTGGTTTAGGGTTAGGGTTCGTTAGGGTTAGGGCTAGGGTTATCATTAGGGGGTTAGGGGTAGTGTTAGGGGGGTAGGGTTAGGGGTTAGGGTTAGGGTTAGGGTTAGGGTTAGGGTTAGGGTTAGGGTTAGGGTTAGGGTTAGGGGTAGGGGTAGGGGTAGGGTTAGGGTTAGGGTTAGGGTTAGGGGTTAGGGTTAGGGTTAGGGTCAGGGTAAGGGTCAGAGTCAGGGTAAGCGTAGTGAGATCCTCTCCTGAGCCTATGTTATTTTCCAAAGATTGATTGACGCTTTTAAGGTTTCAGGGGTAGGGCACTAGGGTTGGGTTTCAGGGTAAGTATTCTCAGGGTTTATGTTTAGGATTTTAAGTTGTTTAGGTTTGGATTTTTAACGGTTAGTATTTTAGGGATTTGGGGGTTAAGGTTTTAAGTTTTTCAGGGTTACTGTGTTAGGGTTTTAGAGTTTATGGGTTGTAGTGTTGAAAGGTTTTTTAGGGTTAGGGTCTTAGGGTTTTCTTTTTGGTCAATTATTTAGAGTTAGGGTTTTAAAATTTTATTTTTATTTATTTATTTATTTATTTATTTATTTATTTTTTCAGGTAAGGTTCTCCAGGGTTAGGGTTTGGAGTGTCCTACTTTTTTGGGTTAGGGTTTGGAGCATCTTAATTTTTTGCGTTAGGGTTTTGAGCATCTTAATATTTTGTGTTAGTGCTTTGAGTGTCTTATTTTTTTGGATTAGTGTTTGGAGCGTTTTTGGGTTTAGGTTTTTGGGTTTTTAGGTTTTAGTTTTTGGGTTTAGGTTTTGAGAGTCCTATTTTTTGGGCTTGGGATTTGAACGTCTTAATTTTGTGGGCTTGGGATTTGAACGTCTTAATTTA
>NC_092602.1:17737500-17760000 GCF_047663525.1 Anas platyrhynchos
GTTTTTGGGTTTTTAGGTTTTAGTTTTTGGGTTTAGGTTTTGAGAGTCCTATTTTTTGGGCTTGGGATTTGAACGTCTTAATTTTGTGGGCTTGGGATTTGAACGTCTTAATTTATTGGGTGAGGAGTTTTAGGCATAGGTCTTCAGGTGTTTAGTGTGGTAAATATTTTGGGTTATGTCTGTAGGGGTTTCGAGGATTTTTAGGGTTAGGGCTTGAGGCTTTTTTGTAAAGGCGGTAAGGGCTAGGGTTACAGTGCGTGCTGGTAAATGTAATTCTCGAAAACTCGGCCCGTGATTGGCTGTGCCGGCTGTCCAAGGAATGCTGGTAAATATAGTTTTCCGGCACCAGGCTTCCAGGAGGCCATGTTGGGTGCCCAGAGCATGCCTGGAAATGCAGGGTTAGGGTTAGGGTTAGGGTTAGGGCACATTTTAGCGCGCCGCCGCCCAGACACATTTTAGCGCGGCGCCGCACGGACACATTTTAGCGCGGCGCCGCCCGGACACATTGTACTTGTGGGGCTGGGAGGTTGTGGGGAACATCTGGAGAAGGTGCCTGTAGGGTTTGGGGGAGCACCTACAGGGTTTGGGGTGGGATCTGTGGGGCTGGGGGGGGTCTCTATGGGGCCGGGGGGGTTTTGGGGGGGTTGTGACCCTATGGGGTGCCCCCCCCAGAGCCCCAACCCGCGGCTGACCTAGCATTTTAGCGTGTCCGCCGTCCACCGGCAGCTTCATGCCCGTCTTCCGCTCCCAGTGGCCCGCGGGGCGCCCGGTGGCCCTACCGGCGTCACCAGCGGCCACCTTGGGGTCAACGGCGGCGGTTTTGGGGTCAACGGCAGCGGTTTTGGGGTTTCGGTCTGGGGGGTGCTGACATGCCCCCCCCGCACCCCCGCAGGCATTTTGGCCCTGCAGCTGCTCCCGGGGAAGCTCGACGCCGAGTCCTACAGGTGAGAACCAGTCCCCTCTGCCCCCTAAATGCGCCCCCAGCCCCACAAATGCCCCCAGACCCCCCCCAAATTGACCCCCCCCAATTTATTCCCCCCCCCCCAGCGCCTGCCTCCACCTGGCCGAGATGCAGCGTCGGGTGCGGGAGGCGCTGGCGGAGCGCGAGCGGCTGCTGCGGGCACGGGTAGGACCGCGGGGGGGAAAAAATGGGGGGGGGGCACCAAGGGGGGGGGGGTCCATGGGGCTTGGGGGGACCCCAAGGGTGGGGGGGAACCAAAATGATCGGGGAACCAAGTGTGCGGGGTGCGGTTGCCGGGGGGACGCATTTGCGGGGCGCACCAGGGTGGGGGTAACCAAAATGAAGGGGGAACCAAGTGTGCGGGGTGCGGTTGCCGGGGGGACGCATTTGCGGGGCGCACCGGGGGGGGGTCCATGGGGCTTGGGGGGAAAACAAGGGGGGGGGGGGGGAACCAAAATGAGGGGGGAACCAAGTGTGCGGGGTGCGGTTGCCAGGGGGTTAGGGTTAGGGTTAGGGTTTTGGTTTAGGGTTAGGGTTCGTTAGGGTTAGGGCTAGGGTTATCGTTAGGGGGTTAGGGGTAGTGTTAGGGGGGTAGGATTAGGGGTTAGGGGTTAGGGTTAGGGGTAGTGTTAGGGTTTGGGGTTAGGGTTTGGGTTAGGGTTAGGGTTATGGTCAGGGCGTTAGGGTTAGGGTTAGGGTTAAGGTTAGCGTTAGGGTTAGGGATAGGGTTAGTCTTAGGGTTCATTAGGGTTAGGGTTAGGGCTTAGGGTTATGGTTAGGGGGTTAGGGTTCGGGTTCGGGGTTAGGGTTAGGTTTAGGGTTAGGGTTAGGCGGGTTAGGGTTAGGGTTAGGGTTCGGGTTAGGGTTCGGTTTAGGGTTAGGGTTTTGGGTTAGGGGTAGTGTTTGTTAGGGTAAGGGCTAGGGTTATGGTTAGGGGGTTAGGGTTCGGGTTCGGCGTTAGGGTTAGGTTTAGGGTTAGGGTTAGGGTTAGGGGTAGGGTTAGGGTTAGGGTTAGGTTTTGTGTTAGGGTTAGGGTTAGGGTTAGAGGGTTAGGCTTAGGGTTAGGGGTAGGGTTAGGGTTAGGGTTAGGGGTTAGGGTTAGGGTTAGGGTCAGGGTAAGGGTCAGAGTCAGGGTAAGCGTAGTGAGATCCTCTCCTGAGCCTATGTTATTTTCCAAAGATTGATTGACGCTTTTAAGGTTTCAGGGGTAGGGCACTAGGGTTGGGTTTCAGGGTAAGTATTCTCAGGGTTTATGTTTAGGATTTTAAGTTGTTTAGGTTTGGATTTTTAACGGTTAGTATTTTAGGGATTTGGGGGTTAAGGTTTTAAGTTTTTCAGGGTTACTGTGTTAGGGTTTTAGAGTTTATGGGTTGTAGTGTTGAAAGGTTTTTTAGGGTTAGGGTCTTAGGGTTTTCTTTTTGGTCAATTATTTAGGGTTAGGGTTTTAAAATTTTATTTTTATTTATTTATTTATTTTATTTTTTTTTCAGGTTAGGTTCTCCAGGGTTAGGGTTTGGAGTGTCCTACTTTTTTGGGTTAGGGTTTGGAGCATCTTAATTTTTTGCGTTAGGGTTTTGAGCATCTTAATATTTTGTGTTAGTGCTTTGAGCGTCTTATTTTTTTGGATTAGTGTTTGGAGCGTTTTTGGGTTTAGGTTTTTGGGTTTTTAGGTTTTAGTTTTTGGGTTTAGGTTTTGAGAGTCCTATTTTTTGGGCTTGGGATTTGAACGTCTTAATTTTGTGGGCTTGGGATTTGAACGTCTTAATTTATTGGGTGAGGAGTTTTAGGCATAGGTCTTCAGGTGTTTAGTGTGGTAAATATTTTGGGTTATGTCTGTAGGGGTTTCGAGGATTTTTAGGGTTAGGGCTTGAGGCTTTTTTGTAAAGGCGGTAAGGGCTAGGGTTACAGTGCGTGCTGGTAAATGTAATTCTCGAAAACTCGGCCCGTGATTGGCTGTGCCGGCTGTCCAAGGAATGCTGGTAAATATAGTTTTCCGGCACCAGGCTTCCAGGAGGCCATGTTGGGTGCCCAGAGCATGCCTGGAAATGCAGGGTTAGGGTTAGGGTTAGGGTTAGGGTTAGGGCACATTTTAGCGCGCCGCCGCCCAGACACATTTTAGCGCGGCGCCGCACGGACACATTTTAGCGCGGCGCCGCCCGGACACATTGTACTTGTGGGGCTGGGAGGTTGTGGGGAACATCTGGAGAAGGTGCCTGTAGGGTTTGGGGGAGCACCTACAGGGTTTGGGGTGGGATCTGTGGGGCTGGGGGGGGTCTCTATGGGGCCGGGGGGGTTTTGGGGGGGTTGTGACCCTATGGGGTGCCCCCCCCAGAGCCCCAACCCGCGGCTGACCTAGCATTTTAGCGTGTCCGCCGTCCACCGGCAGCTTCATGCCCGTCTTCCGCTCCCAGTGGCCCGCGGGGCGCCCGGTGGCCCTACCGGCGTCACCAGCGGCCACCTTGGGGTCAACGGCGGCGGTTTTGGGGTCAACGGCAGCGGTTTTGGGGTTTCGGTCTGGGGGGTGCTGACATGTCCCCCCCGCACCCCCGCAGGCATTTTGGCCCTGCAGCTGCTCCCGGGGAAGCTCGACGCCGAGTCCTACAGGTGAGAACCAGTCCCCTCTGCCCCCTAAATGCGCCCCCAGCCCCACAAATGCCCCCAGACCCCCCCCAAATTGACCCCCCCCAATTTATTCCCCCCCCCCCAGCGCCTGCCTCCACCTGGCCGAGATGCAGCGTCGGGTGCGGGAGGCGCTGGCGGAGCGCGAGCGGCTGCTGCGGGCACGGGTAGGACCGCGGGGGGGAAAAAATGGGGGGGGGGCACCAAGGGGGGGGGGGTCCATGGGGCTTGGGGGGACCCCAAGGGTGGGGGGGAACCAAAATGATCGGGGAACCAAGTGTGCGGGGTGCGGTTGCCGGGGGGACGCATTTGCGGGGCGCACCAGGGTGGGGGTAACCAAAATGAAGGGGGAACCAAGTGTGCGGGGTGCGGTTGCCGGGGGGACGCATTTGCGGGGCGCACCGGGGGGGGTCCATGGGGCTTGGGGGGAAAACAAGGGGGGGGGGGGGAACCAAAATGAGGGGGGAACCAAGTGTGCGGGGTGCGGTTGCCAGGGGGTTAGGGTTAGGGTTAGGGTTTTGGTTTAGGGTTAGGGTTTGTTAGGGTTAGGGCTAGGGTTATCGTTAGGGGGTTAGGGGTAGTGTTAGGGGGGTAGGATTAGGGGTTAGGGGTTAGGGTTAGGGGTAGTGTTAGGGTTTGGGGTTAGGGTTTGGGTTAGGGTTAGGGTTATGGTCAGGGCGTTAGGGTTAGGGTTAGGGTTAAGGTTAGCGTTAGGGTTAGGGATAGGGTTAGTCTTAGGGTTCATTAGGGTTAGGGTTAGGGCTTAGGGTTATGGTTAGGGGGTTAGGGTTCGGGTTCGGGGTTAGGGTTAGGTTTAGGGTTAGGGTTAGGCGGGTTAGGGTTAGGGTTAGGGTTCGGGTTAGGGTTCGGTTTAGGGTTAGGGTTTTGGGTTAGGGGTAGTGTTTGTTAGGGTAAGGGCTAGGGTTATGGTTAGGGGGTTAGGGTTCGGGTTCGGGGTTAGGGTTAGGTTTAGGGTTAGGGTTAGGGTTAGGGGTAGGGTTAGGGTTAGGGTTAGGTTTTGTGTTAGGGTTAGGGTTAGGGTTAGAGGGTTAGGCTTAGGGTTAGGGGTAGGGTTAGGGTTAGGGTTAGGGGTTAGGGTTAGGGTTAGGGTCAGGGTAAGGGTCAGAGTCAGGGTAAGCGTAGTGAGATCCTCTCCTGAGCTTATGTTATTTTCCAAAGATTGATTGACGCTTTTAAGGTTTCAGGGGTAGGGCACTAGGGTTGGGTTTCAGGGTAAGTATTCTCAGGGTTTATGTTTAGGATTTTAAGTTGTTTAGGTTTGGATTTTTAACGGTTAGTATTTTAGGGATTTGGGGGTTAAGGTTTTAAGTTTTTCAGGGTTACTGTGTTAGGGTTTTAGAGTTTATGGGTTGTAGTGTTGAAAGGTTTTTTAGGGTTAGGGTCTTAGGGTTTTCTTTTTGGTCAATTATTTAGGGTTAGGGTTTTAAAATTTTATTTTTATTTATTTATTTATTTTATTTTTTTTTCAGGTTAGGTTCTCCAGGGTTAGGGTTTGGAGTGTCCTACTTTTTTGGGTTAGGGTTTGGAGCATCTTAATTTTTTGCGTTAGGGTTTTGAGCATCTTAATATTTTGTGTTAGTGCTTTGAGCGTCTTATTTTTTTGGATTAGTGTTTGGAGCGTTTTTGGGTTTAGGTTTTTGGGTTTTTAGGTTTTAGTTTTTGGGTTTAGGTTTTGAGAGTCCTATTTTTTGGGCTTGGGATTTGAACGTCTTAATTTTGTGGGCTTGGGATTTGAACGTCTTAATTTATTGGGTTAGGAGTTTTAGGCATAGGTCTTCAGGTGTTTAGTGTGGTAAATATTTTGGGTTATGTCTGTAGGGGTTTCGAGGATTTTTAGGGTTAGGGCTTGAGGCTTTTTTGTAAAGGCGGTAAGGGCTAGGGTTACAGTGCGTGCTGGTAAATGTAATTCTCGAAAACTCGGCCCGTGATTGGCTGTGCCGGCTGTCCAAGGAATGCTGGTAAATATAGTTTTCCGGCACCAGGCTTCCAGGAGGCCATGTTGGGTGCCCAGAGCATGCCTGGAAATGCAGGGTTAGGGTTAGGGTTAGGGTTAGGGCACATTTTAGCGCGCCGCCGCCCAGACACATTTTAGCGCGGCGCCGCACGGACACATTTTAGCGCGGCGCCGCCCGGACACATTGTACTTGTGGGGCTGGGAGGTTGTGGGGAACATCTGGAGAAGGTGCCTGTAGGGTTTGGGGGAGCACCTACAGGGTTTGGGGTGGGATCTGTGGGGCTGGGGGGGGTCTCTATGGGGCCGGGGGGGTTTTGGGGGGGTTGTGACCCTATGGGGTGCCCCCCCCAGAGCCCCAACCCGCGGCTGACCTAGCATTTTAGCGTGTCCGCCGTCCACCGGCAGCTTCATGCCCGTCTTCCGCTCCCAGTGGCCCGCGGGGCGCCCGGTGGCCCTACCGGCGTCACCAGCGGCCACCTTGGGGTCAACGGCGGCGGTTTTGGGGTCAACGGCAGCGGTTTTGGGGTTTCGGTCTGGGGGGTGCTGACATGCCCCCCCCGCACCCCCGCAGGCATTTTGGCCCTGCAGCTGCTCCCGGGGAAGCTCGACGCCGAGTCCTACAGGTGAGAACCAGTCCCCTCCGCCCCCTAAATGCGCCCCCAGCCCCACAAATGCCCCCAGACCCCCCCCAAATTGACCCCCCCCAATTTATTCCCCCCCCCCCAGCGCCTGCCTCCACCTGGCCGAGATGCAGCGTCGGGTGCGGGAGGCGCTGGCGGAGCGCGAGCGGCTGCTGCGGGCACGGGTAGGACCGCGGGGGGGAAAAAATGGGGGGGGGGCACCAAGGGGGGGGGGGTCCATGGGGCTTGGGGGGACCCCAAGGGTGGGGGGGAACCAAAATGATCGGGGAACCAAGTGTGCGGGGTGCGGTTGCCGGGGGGACGCATTTGCGGGGCGCACCAGGGTGGGGGTAACCAAAATGAAGGGGGAACCAAGTGTGCGGGGTGCGGTTGCCGGGGGGACGCATTTGCGGGGCGCACCGGGGGGGGGTCCATGGGGCTTGGGGGGAAAACAAGGGGGGGGGGGGGGAACCAAAATGAGGGGGGAACCAAGTGTGCGGGGTGCGGTTGCCAGGGGGTTAGGGTTAGGGTTAGGGTTTTGGTTTAGGGTTAGGGTTCGTTAGGGTTAGGGCTAGGGTTATCGT
The DNA here is from genome assembly GCF_047663525.1 of Anas platyrhynchos. NCBI lineage: Eukaryota > Metazoa > Chordata > Aves > Anseriformes > Anatidae > Anas > Anas platyrhynchos. Next base: position 17,744,260 of record NC_092602.1, read on the forward strand.
TAGGGGGTTAGGGGTAGTGTTAGGGGGGTAGGATTAGGGGTTAGGGGTTAGGGTTAGGGGTAGTGTTAGGGTTTGGGGTTAGGGTTTGGGTTAGGGTTAGGGTTATGGTCAGGGCGTTAGGGTTAGGGTTAGGGTTAAGGTTAGCGTTAGGGTTAGGGATAGGGTTAGTCTTAGGGTTCATTAGGGTTAGGGTTACGGCTTAGGGTTATGGTTAGGGGGTTAGGGTTCGGGTTCGGGGTTAGGGTTAGGTTTAGGGTTAGGGTTAGGCGGGTTAGGGTTAGGGTTAGGGTTCGGGTTAGGGTTCGGTTTAGGGTTAGGGTTTTGGGTTAGGGGTAGTGTTTGTTAGGGTTAGGGCTAGGGTTATGGTTAGGGGGTTAGGGTTCGGGTTCGGGGTTAGGGTTAGGTTTAGGGTTAGGGTTAGGGTTAGGGGTAGGGTTAGGGTTAGGGTTAGGTTTTGTGTTAGGGTTAGGGTTAGGGTTAGAGGGTTAGGCTTAGGGTTAGGGGTAGGGTTAGGGTTAGGGTTAGGGGTTAGGGTTAGGGTTAGGGTCAGGGTAAGGGTCAGAGTCAGGGTAAGCGTAGTGAGATCCTCTCCTGAGCCTATGTTATTTTCCAAAGATTGATTGACGCTTTTAAGTTTTCAGGGGTAGGGCACTAGGGTTGGGTTTCAGGGTAAGTATTCTCAGGGTTTATGTTTAGGATTTTAAGTTGTTTAGGTTTGGATTTTTAACGGTTAGTATTTTAGGGATTTGGGGGTTAAGGTTTTAAGTTTTTCAGGGTTACTGTGTTAGGGTTTTAGAGTTTATGGGTTGTAGTGTTGAAAGGTTTTTTAGGGTTAGGGTCTTAGGGTTTTCTTGTTGGTCAATTATTTAGGGTTAGGGTTTTAAAATTTTATTTTTATTTATTTATTTATTTTTTTTTTTTTTCAGGTTAGGTTCTCCAGGGTTAGGGTTTGGAGTGTCCTACTTTTTTGGGTTAGGGTTTGGAGCATCTTAATTTTTTGCGTTAGGGTTTTGAGCATCTTAATATTTTGTGTTAGTGCTTTGAGCGTCTTATTTTTTTGGATTAGTGTTTGGAGCGTTTTTGGGTTTAGGTTTTTGGGTTTTTAGGTTTTAGTTTTTGGGTTTAGGTTTTGAGAGTCCTATTTTTTGGGCTTGGGATTTGAACGTCTTAATTTTGTGGGCTTGGGATTTGAACGTCTTAATTTATTGGGTTAGGAGTTTTAGGCATAGGTCTTCAGGTGTTTAGTGTGGTAAATATTTTGGGTTATGTCTGTAGGGGTTTCGAGGATTTTTAGGGTTAGGGCTTGAGGCTTTTTTGTAAAGGCGGTAAGGGCTAGGGTTACAGTGCGTGCTGGTAAATGTAATTCTCGAAAACTCGGCCCGTGATTGGCTGTGCCGGCTGTCCAAGGAATGCTGGTAAATATAGTTTTCCGGCACCAGGCTTCCAGGAGGCCATGTTGGGTGCCCAGAGCATGCCTGGAAATGCAGGGTTAGGGTTAGGGTTAGGGTTAGGGCACATTTTAGCGCGCCGCCGCCCAGACACATTTTAGCGCGGCGCCGCACGGACACATTTTAGCGCGGCGCCGCCCGGACACATTGTACTTGTGGGGCTGGGAGGTTGTGGGGAACATCTGGAGAAGGTGCCTGTAGGGTTTGGGGGAGCACCTACAGGGTTTGGGGTGGGATCTGTGGGGCTGGGGGGGGTCTCTATGGGGCCGGGGGGGTTTTGGGGGGGTTGTGACCCTATGGGGTGCCCCCCCCAGAGCCCCAACCCGCGGCTGACCTAGCATTTTAGCGTGTCCGCCGTCCACCGGCAGCTTCATGCCCGTCTTCCGCTCCCAGTGGCCCGCGGGGCGCCCGGTGGCCCTACCGGCGTCACCAGCGGCCACCTTGGGGTCAACGGCGGCGGTTTTGGGGTCAACGGCAGCGGTTTTGGGGTTTCGGTCTGGGGGGTGCTGACATGCCCCCCCCGCACCCCCGCAGGCATTTTGGCCCTGCAGCTGCTCCCGGGGAAGCTCGACGCCGAGTCCTACAGGTGAGAACCAGTCCCCTCCGCCCCCTAAATGCGCCCCCAGCCCCACAAATGCCCCCAGACCCCCCCCAAATTGACCCCCCCCAATTTATTCCCCCCCCCCCAGCGCCTGCCTCCACCTGGCCGAGATGCAGCGTCGGGTGCGGGAGGCGCTGGCGGAGCGCGAGCGGCTGCTGCGGGCACGGGTAGGACCGCGGGGGGGAAAAAATGGGGGGGGGGCACCAAGGGGGGGGGGGTCCATGGGGCTTGGGGGGACCCCAAGGGTGGGGGGGAACCAAAATGATCGGGGAACCAAGTGTGCGGGGTGCGGTTGCCGGGGGGACGCATTTGCGGGGCGCACCAGGGTGGGGGTAACCAAAATGAAGGGGGAACCAAGTGTGCGGGGTGCGGTTGCCGGGGGGACGCATTTGCGGGGCGCACCGGGGGGGGGTCCATGGGGCTTGGGGGGAAAACAAGGGGGGGGGGGGGGAACCAAAATGAGGGGGGAACCAAGTGTGCGGGGTGCGGTTGCCAGGGGGTTAGGGTTAGGGTTAGGGTTTTGGTTTAGGGTTAGGGTTCGTTAGGGTTAGGGCTAGGGTTATCGTTAGGGGGTTAGGGGTAGTGTTAGGGGGGTAGGATTAGGGGTTAGGGGTTAGGGTTAGGGGTAGTGTTAGGGTTTGGGGTTAGGGTTTGGGTTAGGGTTAGGGTTATGGTCAGGGCGTTAGGGTTAGGGTTAGGGTTAAGGTTAGCGTTAGGGTTAGGGATAGGGTTAGTCTTAGGGTTCATTAGGGTTAGGGTTACGGCTTAGGGTTATGGTTAGGGGGTTAGGGTTCGGGTTCGGGGTTAGGGTTAGGTTTAGGGTTAGGGTTAGGCGGGTTAGGGTTAGGGTTAGGGTTCGGGTTAGGGTTCGGTTTAGGGTTAGGGTTTTGGGTTAGGGGTAGTGTTTGTTAGGGTTAGGGCTAGGGTTATGGTTAGGGGGTTAGGGTTCGGGTTCGGGGTTAGGGTTAGGTTTAGGGTTAGGGTTAGGGTTAGGGGTAGGGTTAGGGTTAGGGTTAGGTTTTGTGTTAGGGTTAGGGTTAGGGTTAGAGGGTTAGGCTTAGGGTTAGGGGTAGGGTTAGGGTTAGGGTTAGGGGTTAGGGTTAGGGTTAGGGTCAGGGTAAGGGTCAGAGTCAGGGTAAGCGTAGTGAGATCCTCTCCTGAGCCTATGTTATTTTCCAAAGATTGATTGACGCTTTTAAGTTTTCAGGGGTAGGGCACTAGGGTTGGGTTTCAGGGTAAGTATTCTCAGGGTTTATGTTTAGGATTTTAAGTTGTTTAGGTTTGGATTTTTAACGGTTAGTATTTTAGGGATTTGGGGGTTAAGGTTTTAAGTTTTTCAGGGTTACTGTGTTAGGGTTTTAGAGTTTATGGGTTGTAGTGTTGAAAGGTTTTTTAGGGTTAGGGTCTTAGGGTTTTCTTGTTGGTCAATTATTTAGGGTTAGGGTTTTAAAATTTTATTTTTATTTATTTATTTATTTTTTTTTTTTTTCAGGTTAGGTTCTCCAGGGTTAGGGTTTGGAGTGTCCTACTTTTTTGGGTTAGGGTTTGGAGCATCTTAATTTTTTGCGTTAGGGTTTTGAGCATCTTAATATTTTGTGTTAGTGCTTTGAGCGTCTTATTTTTTTGGATTAGTGTTTGGAGCGTTTTTGGGTTTAGGTTTTTGGGTTTTTAGGTTTTAGTTTTTGGGTTTAGGTTTTGAGAGTCCTATTTTTTGGGCTTGGGATTTGAACGTCTTAATTTTGTGGGCTTGGGATTTGAACGTCTTAATTTATTGGGTGAGGAGTTTTAGGCATAGGTCTTCAGGTGTTTAGTGTGGTAAATATTTTGGGTTATGTCTGTAGGGGTTTCGAGGATTTTTAGGGTTAGGGCTTGAGGCTTTTTTGTAAAGGCGGTAAGGGCTAGGGTTACAGTGCGTGCTGGTAAATGTAATTCTCGAAAACTCGGCCCGTGATTGGCTGTGCCGGCTGTCCAAGGAATGCTGGTAAATATAGTTTTCCGGCACCAGGCTTCCAGGAGGCCATGTTGGGTGCCCAGAGCATGCCTGGAAATGCAGGGTTAGGGTTAGGGTTAGGGTTAGGGCACATTTTAGCGCGCCGCCGCCCAGACACATTTTAGCGCGGCGCCGCACGGACACATTTTAGCGCGGCGCCGCCCGGACACATTGTACTTGTGGGGCTGGGAGGTTGTGGGGAACATCTGGAGAAGGTGCCTGTAGGGTTTGGGGGAGCACCTACAGGGTTTGGGGTGGGATCTGTGGGGCTGGGGGGGGTCTCTATGGGGCCGGGGGGGTTTTGGGGGGGTTGTGACCCTATGGGGTGCCCCCCCCAGAGCCCCAACCCGCGGCTGACCTAGCATTTTAGCGTGTCCGCCGTCCACCGGCAGCTTCATGCCCGTCTTCCGCTCCCAGTGGCCCGCGGGGCGCCCGGTGGCCCTACCGGCGTCACCAGCGGCCACCTTGGGGTCAACGGCGGCGGTTTTGGGGTCAACGGCAGCGGTTTTGGGGTTTCGGTCTGGGGGGTGCTGACATGCCCCCCCCGCACCCCCGCAGGCATTTTGGCCCTGCAGCTGCTCCCGGGGAAGCTCGACGCCGAGTCCTACAGGTGAGAACCAGTCCCCTCTGCCCCCTAAATGCGCCCCCAGCCCCACAAATGCCCCCAGACCCCCCCCAAATTGACCCCCCCCATTTATTCCCCCCCCCCCAGCGCCTGCCTCCACCTGGCCGAGATGCAGCGTCGGGTGCGGGAGGCGCTGGCGGAGCGCGAGCGGCTGCTGCGGGCACGGGTAGGACCGCGGGGGGGAAAAAATGGGGGGGGGGCACCAAGGGGGGGGGGGTCCATGGGGCTTGGGGGGACCCCAAGGGTGGGGGGGAACCAAAATGATCGGGGAACCAAGTGTGCGGGGTGCGGTTGCCGGGGGGACGCATTTGCGGGGCACACCAGGGTGGGGGTAACCAAAATGAAGGGGGAACCAAGTGTGCGGGGTGCGGTTGCCGGGGGGACGCATTTGCGGGGCGCACCGGGGGGGGGTCCATGGGGCTTGGGGGGAAAACAAGGGGGGGGAACCAAAATGAGGGGGGAACCAAGTGTGCGGGGTGCGGTTGCCAGGGGGTTAGGGTTAGGGTTAGGGTTTTGGTTTAGGGTTAGGGTTCGTTAGGGTTAGGGCTAGGGTTATCGTTAGGGGGTTAGGGGTAGTGTTAGGGGGGTAGGATTAGGGGTTAGGGGTTAGGGTTAGGGGTAGTGTTAGGGTTTGGGGTTAGGGTTTGGGTTAGGGTTAGGGTTATGGTCAGGGCGTTAGGGTTAGGGTTAGGGTTAAGGTTAGCGTTAGGGTTAGGGATAGGGTTAGTCTTAGGGTTCATTAGGGTTAGGGTTAGGGCTTAGGGTTATGGTTAGGGGGTTAGGGTTCGGGTTCGGGGTTAGGGTTAGGTTTAGGGTTAGGGTTAGGCGGGTTAGGGTTAGGGTTAGGGTTCGGGTTAGGGTTCGGTTTAGGGTTAGGGTTTTGGGTTAGGGGTAGTGTTTGTTAGGGTTAGGGCTAGGGTTATGGTTAGGGGGTTAGGGTTCGGGTTCGGGGTTAGGGTTAGGTTTAGGGTTAGGGTTAGGGTTAGGGGTAGGGTTAGGGTTAGGGTTAGGTTTTGTGTTAGGGTTAGGGTTAGGGTTAGAGGGTTAGGCTTAGGGTTAGGGGTAGGGTTAGGGTTAGGGTTAGGGGTTAGGGTTAGGGTTAGGGTCAGGGTAAGGGTCAGAGTCAGGGTAAGCGTAGTGAGATCCTCTCCTGAGCCTATGTTATTTTCCAAAGATTGATTGACGCTTTTAAGTTTTCAGGGGTAGGGCACTAGGGTTGGGTTTCAGGGTAAGTATTCTCAGGGTTTATGTTTAGGATTTTAAGTTGTTTAGGTTTGGATTTTTAACGGTTAGTATTTTAGGGATTTGGGGGTTAAGGTTTTAAGTTTTTCAGGGTTACTGTGTTAGGGTTTTAGAGTTTATGGGTTGTAGTGTTGAAAGGTTTTTTAGGGTTAGGGTCTTAGGGTTTTCTTGTTGGTCAATTATTTAGAGTTAGGGTTTTAAAATTTTATTTTTATTTATTTATTTATTTATTTATTTATTTATTTATTTTTTCAGGTTAGGTTCTCCAGGGTTAGGGTTTGGAGTGTCCTACTTTTTTGGGTTAGGGTTTGGAGCATCTTAATTTTTTGCTTTAGGGTTTTGAGCATCTTAATATTTTGTGTTAGTGCTTTCAGTGTCTTATTTTTTTGGATTAGTGTTTGGAGCGTTTTTGGGTTTAGGTTTTTGGGTTTTTAGGTTTTAGTTTTTGGGTTTAGGTTTTGAGAGTCCTATTTTTTGGGCTTGGGATTTGAACGTCTTAATTTTGTGGGCTTGGGATTTGAACGTCTTAATTTATTGGGTTAGGAGTTTTAGGCATAGGTCTTCAGGTGTTTAGTGTGGTAAATATTTTGGGTTATGTCTGTAGGGGTTTCGAGGATTTTTAGGGTTAGGGCTTGAGGCTTTTTTGTAAAGGCGGTAAGGGCTAGGGTTACAGTGCGTGCTGGTAAATGTAATTCTTGAAAACTCGGCCCGTGATTGGCTGTTCCGGCTGTCCAAGGAATGCTGGTAAATATAGTTTTCCGGCACCAGGCTTCCGGGAGGCCATGTTGGGTGCCCAGAGCATGCCTGGAAATGCAGGGTTAGGGTTAGGGTTAGGGTTAGGGCACATTTAGCGCGGCGCCGCCCAGACACATTTTAGCGCGGCGCCGCCCGGACACATTGTACTTGTGGAGCTGGGAGGTTGTGGGGAACATCTGGAGAAGGTGCCTGTAGGGTTTGGGGGAGCACCTGCAGGGTTTGGGGTGGGATCTGTGGGGCTGGGGGGGGTCTCTATGGGGCCGGGGGGGTTTTGGGGGGGTTGTGACCCTATGGGGTGCCCCCCCCAAAGCCCCAACCCGCGGCTGACCTAGCATTTTAGCGTGGCCGCCGTCCACCGGCAGCTTCATGCCCGTCTTCCGCTCCCAGTGGCCCGCGGGGCGCCCGGTGGCCCTACCGGCGTCACCAGCGGCCACCTTGGGGTCAACAGCGGCGATTTTGGGGTCAACGGCAGCGGTTTTGGGGTTTCGGTCTGGGGGGTGCTGACATGCCCCCCCCCGCACCCCCCCAGGCATCCTGGCCCTGCAGCTGCCCCCGGGGGGGCTCAACGCCGAGTCCTACAGATGAGAACCAGTCCCCTCCGCCCCCTAAATGCGCCCCCAGCCCCACAAATGCCCCCAGAACCCCCCAAATTGGCCCCCCCCAATTTATTCCCCCCCCCCCCAGCGCCTGCCTCCACCTGGCCGAGATGCAGCGTCGGGTGCGGGAGGCACTGGCGGAACGCGAGCGGCTGCTGCGGGCACGGGTAGGACGGCGGGGGGTACAAAATTGTGGGGGGGCACCAAGGGGGGTGTGGTCCATGGGGCTTGGGGGGACCCCAAGGGTTGGGGGGAACCAAAATGAGGGGAAAACCAAGTGTGTGGGGTGCGGTTGCCGGGGGGACGCATTTGCGGGGCGCACCGGGGGGGGAATCAAAATGAGGGGGGAACCAAGTGTGCGGGGTGCGGTTGCCGGGGGGACGCATTTGCGGGGCGCACCGGGGGGGGGAACCAAAATGAGGGGGGAACCAAGTGTGCGGGGTGCGGTTGCCGAGGGGACGCATTTGCGGGGCGCACCGGGGGAGGAAACAAAATGAGGGGGGAACCAAGTGTGCGGGGTGCGGTTGCCGGGGGGACGCATTTGCGGGGCGCACCGGGGGGGGGAACCAAAATGAGGGGGGAACCAAGTGTGCGGGGTGCGGTTGCCGAGGGGACGCATTTGCGGGGCGCACCGGGGGGGGGAACCAAAATGAGGGGGGAACCAAGTGTGCGGGGTGCGGTTTCCGGGGGGACGCATTTGCGGGGAGCACCGAGGGGGTCCATGGGGCTTGAGGGGAACCCAAGGGGCGGGGGGGGGAACCAAAATGAGGGGGGAACCAAGTGTGCGGGGTGCGGTTGCCAGGGGGTTAGGGTTAGGGTTAGGGTTTTGGTTTAGGGTTAGGGTTCGTTAGGGTTAGGGCTAGGGTTATCATTAGGGGGTTAGGGGTAGTGTTAGGGGGGTAGGGTTAGGGGTTAGGGTTAGGGTTAGGGTTAGGGTTAGGGTTAGGGTTAGGGTTAGGGTTAGGGTTAGGGGTAGGGGTAGGGTTAGGGTTAGGGTTAGGGTTAGGGGTTAGGGTTAGGGTTAGGGTCAGGGTAAGGGTCAGAGTCAGGGTAAGCGTAGTGAGATCCTCTCCTGAGCCTATGTTATTTTCCAAAGATTGATTGACGCTTTTAAGGTTTCAGGGGTAGGGCACTAGGGTTGGGTTTCAGGGTAAGTATTCTCAGGGTTTATGTTTAGGATTTTAAGTTGTTTAGGTTTGGATTTTTAACGGTTAGTATTTTAGGGATTTGGGGGTTAAGGTTTTAAGTTTTTCAGGGTTACTGTGTTAGGGTTTTAGAGTTTATGGGTTGTAGTGTTGAAAGGTTTTTTAGGGTTAGGGTCTTAGGGTTTTCTTGTTGGTCAATTATTTAGGGTTAGGGTTTTAAAATTTTATTTTTATTTATTTATTTATTTATTTATTTATTTATTTATTTTTTCAGGTTTGGTTCTCCAGGGTTAGGGTTTGGAGTGTCCTACTTTTTTGGGTTAGGGTTTGGAGCATCTTAATTTTTTGCGTTAGGGTTTTGAGCATCTTAATAGTTTGTGTTAGTGCTTTGAGTGTCTTATTTTTTTGGATTAGTGTTTGGAGCGTTTTTGGGTTTAGGTTTTTGGGTTTTTAGGTTTTAGTTTTTGGGTTTAGGTTTTGAGAGTCCTATTTTTTGGGCTCGGGATTTGAACGTCTTAATTTTGTGGGCTTGGGATTTGAACGTCTTAATTTATTGGGTTAGGAGTTTTAGGCATAGGTCTTCAGGTGTTTAGTGTGGTAAATATTTTGGGTTATGTCTGTAGGGGTTTCGAGGATTTTTAGGGTTAGGGCTTGAGGCTTTTTTGTAAAGGCGGTAAGGGCTAGGGTTACAGTGCGTGCTGGTAAATGTAATTCTTGAAAACTCGGCCCGTGATTGGCTGTTCCGGCTGTCCAAGGAATGCTGGTAAATATAGTTTTCCGGCACCAGGCTTCCGGGAGGCCATGTTGGGTGCCCAGAGCATGCCTGGAAATGCAGGGTTAGGGTTAGGGTTAGGGTTAGGGCACATTTTAGCGCGCCGCCGCCCAGACACATTTTAGCGCGGCGCCGCCCGGACACATTTAAGCACGGCGCCGCCTGGGCACATTTAGCGCGGCGCCGCCCAGACACATTTTAGCGCGGCGCCGCCCGGACACATTGTACTTGTGGAGCTGGGAGGTTGTGGGGAACATCTGGAGAAGGTGCCTGTAGGGTTTGGGGGAGCACCTGCAGGGTTTGGGGTGGGATCTGTGGGGCTGGGGGGGGTCTCTATGGGGCCGGGGGGGTTTTGGGGGGGTTGTGACCCTATGGGGTGCCCCCCCCAAAGCCCCAACCCGCGGCTGACTTAGCATTTTAGCGTGGCCGCCGTCCACCGGCAGCTTCATGCCCGTCTTCCGCTCCCAGTGGCCCGCGGGGCGCCCGGTGGCCCTACCGGCGTCACCAGCGGCCACCTTGGGGTCAACAGCGGCGATTTTGGGGTCAACGGCAGAGGTTTTGGGGTTTCGGTCTGGGGGGTGCTGACATGCCCCCCCCCGCACCCCCCCAGGCATCCTGGCCCTGCAGCTGCCCCCGGGGGGGCTCAACGCCGAGTCCTACAGATGAGAACCAGTCCCCTCCGCCCCCTAAATGCGCCCCCAGCCCCACAAATGCCCCCAGAACCCCCCAAATTGGCCCCCCCCAATTTATTCCCCCCCCCCCAGCGCCTGCCTCCACCTGGCCGAGATGCAGCGTCGGGTGCGGGAGGCACTGGCGGAACGCGAGCGGCTGCTGCGGGCACGGGTAGGACGGCGGGGGGTACAAAATTGTGGGGGGGCACCAAGGGGGGTGTGGTCCATGGGGCTTGGGGGGACCCCAAGGGTTGGGGGGAACCAAAATGAGGGGAAAACCAAGTGTGTGGGGTGCGGTTGCCGAGGGGACGCATTTGCGGGGCGCACCGGGGGGGGAACCAAAATGAGGGGGGAACCAAGTGTGCGGGGTGCGGTTGCCGGGGGGACGCATTTGCAGAGCGCACCGGGGGAGGAACCAAAAGGAGGGGGGAACCAAGTGTGCGGGGTGCGGTTGCCGGGGGGACGCATTTGCGGGGAGCACCGGGGGAGGAACCAAAATGAGGGGGGAACCAAGTGTGCGGGGTGCGGTTGCCGAGGGGACGCATTTGCGGGGCGCACCGGGGGGGGGAACCAAAATGAGGGGGGAACCAAGTGTGCGGGGTGCGGTTGCCGGGGGGACGCATTTGCGGGGAGCACCGAGGGGGTCCATGGGGCTTGAGGGGAACCCAAGGGGCGGGGGGGGGAACCAAAATGAGGGGGGAACCAAGTGTGCGGGGTGCGGTTGCCAGGGGGTTAGGGTTAGGGTTAGGGTTTTGGTTTAGGGTTAGGGTTCGTTAGGGTTAGGGCTAGGGTTATCATTAGGGGGTTAGGGGTAGTGTTAGGGGGGTAGGGTTAGGGGTTAGGGTTAGGGTTAGGGTTAGGGTTAGGGTTAGGGTTAGGGTTAGGGTTAGGGTTAGGGGTAGGGGTAGGGTTAGGGTTAGGGTTAGGGTTAGGGGTTAGGGTTAGGGTTAGGGTCAGGGTAAGGGTCAGAGTCAGGGTAAGCGTAGTGAGATCCTCTCCTGAGCCTATGTTATTTTCCAAAGATTGATTGACGCTTTTAAGGTTTCAGGGGTAGGGCACTAGGGTTGGGTTTCAGGGTAAGTATTCTCAGGGTTTATGTTTAGGATTTTAAGTTGTTTAGGTTTGGATTTTTAACGGTTAGTATTTTAGGGATTTGGGGGTTAAGGTTTTAAGTTTTTCAGGGTTACTGTGTTAGGGTTTTAGAGTTTATGGGTTGTAGTGTTGAAAGGTTTTTTAGGGTTAGGGTCTTAGGGTTTTCTTGTTGGTCAATTATTTAGGGTTAGGGTTTTAAAATTTTATTTTTATTTATTTATTTATTTATTTATTTATTTATTTATTTTTTCAGGTTTGGTTCTCCAGGGTTAGGGTTTGGAGTGTCCTACTTTTTTGGGTTAGGGTTTGGAGCATCTTAATTTTTTGCGTTAGGGTTTTGAGCATCTTAATAGTTTGTGTTAGTGCTTTGAGTGTCTTATTTTTTTGGATTAGTGTTTGGAGCGTTTTTGGGTTTAGGTTTTTGGGTTTTTAGGTTTTAGTTTTTGGGTTTAGGTTTTGAGAGTCCTATTTTTTGGGCTCGGGATTTGAACGTCTTAATTTTGTGGGCTTGGGATTTGAACGTCTTAATTTATTGGGTTAGGAGTTTTAGGCATAGGTCTTCAGGTGTTTAGTGTGGTAAATATTTTGGGTTATGTCTGTAGGGGTTTCGAGGATTTTTAGGGTTAGGGCTTGAGGCTTTTTTGTAAAGGCGGTAAGGGCTAGGGTTACAGTGCGTGCTGGTAAATGTAATTCTTGAAAACTCGGCCCGTGATTGGCTGTTCCGGCTGTCCAAGGAATGCTGGTAAATATAGTTTTCCGGCACCAGGCTTCCGGGAGGCCATGTTGGGTGCCCAGAGCATGCCTGGAAATGCAGGGTTAGGGTTAGGGTTAGGGTTAGGGCACATTTTAGCGCGCCGCCGCCCAGACACATTTTAGCGCGGCGCCGCCCGGACACATTTAAGCACGGCGCCGCCTGGGCACATTTAGCGCGGCGCCGCCCAGACACATTTTAGCGCGGCGCCGCCCGGACACATTGTACTTGTGGAGCTGGGAGGTTGTGGGGAACATCTGGAGAAGGTGCCTGTAGGGTTTGGGGGAGCACCTGCAGGGTTTGGGGTGGGATCTGTGGGGCTGGGGGGGGTCTCTATGGGGCCGGGGGGGTTTTGGGGGGGTTGTGACCCTATGGGGTGCCCCCCCCAAAGCCCCAACCCGCGGCTGACTTAGCATTTTAGCGTGGCCGCCGTCCACCGGCAGCTTCATGCCCGTCTTCCGCTCCCAGTGGCCCGCGGGGCGCCCGGTGGCCCTACCGGCGTCACCAGCGGCCACCTTGGGGTCAACAGCGGCGATTTTGGGGTCAACGGCAGAGGTTTTGGGGTTTCGGTCTGGGGGGTGCTGACATGCCCCCCCCCGCACCCCCCCAGGCATCCTGGCCCTGCAGCTGCCCCCGGGGGGGCTCAACGCCGAGTCCTACAGATGAGAACCAGTCCCCTCCGCCCCCTAAATGCGCCCCCAGCCCCACAAATGCCCCCAGAACCCCCCAAATTGGCCCCCCCCAATTTATTCCCCCCCCCCCAGCGCCTGCCTCCACCTGGCCGAGATGCAGCGTCGGGTGCGGGAGGCACTGGCGGAACGCGAGCGGCTGCTGCGGGCACGGGTAGGACGGCGGGGGGTACAAAATTGTGGGGGGGCACCAAGGGGGGTGTGGTCCATGGGGCTTGGGGGGACCCCAAGGGTTGGGGGGAACCAAAATGAGGGGAAAACCAAGTGTGTGGGGTGCGGTTGCCGAGGGGACGCATTTGCGGGGCGCACCGGGGGGGGAACCAAAATGAGGGGGGAACCAAGTGTGCGGGGTGCGGTTGCCGGGGGGACGCATTTGCAGAGCGCACCGGGGGAGGAACCAAAAGGAGGGGGGAACCAAGTGTGCGGGGTGCGGTTGCCGGGGGGACGCATTTGCGGGGAGCACCGGGGGAGGAACCAAAATGAGGGGGGAACCAAGTGTGCGGGGTGCGGTTGCCGAGGGGACGCATTTGCGGGGCGCACCGGGGGGGGGAACCAAAATGAGGGGGGAACCAAGTGTGCGGGGTGCGGTTGCCGGGGGGACGCATTTGCGGGGAGCACCGAGGGGGTCCATGGGGCTTGAGGGGAACCCAAGGGGCGGGGGGGGGAACCAAAATGAGGGGGGAACCAAGTGTGCGGGGTGCGGTTGCCAGGGGGTTAGGGTTAGGGTTAGGGTTTTGGTTTAGGGTTAGGGTTCGTTAGGGTTAGGGCTAGGGTTATCATTAGGGGGTTAGGGGTAGTGTTAGGGGGGTAGGGTTAGGGGTTAGGGTTAGGGTTAGGGTTAGGGTTAGGGTTAGGGTTAGGGTTAGGGTTAGGGTTAGGGGTAGGGGTAGGGTTAGGGTTAGGGTTAGGGTTAGGGGTTAGGGTTAGGGTTAGGGTCAGGGTAAGGGTCAGAGTCAGGGTAAGCGTAGTGAGATCCTCTCCTGAGCCTATGTTATTTTCCAAAGATTGATTGACGCTTTTAAGGTTTCAGGGGTAGGGCACTAGGGTTGGGTTTCAGGGTAAGTATTCTCAGGGTTTATGTTTAGGATTTTAAGTTGTTTAGGTTTGGATTTTTAACGGTTAGTATTTTAGGGATTTGGGGGTTAAGGTTTTAAGTTTTTCAGGGTTACTGTGTTAGGGTTTTAGAGTTTATGGGTTGTAGTGTTGAAAGGTTTTTTAGGGTTAGGGTCTTAGGGTTTTCTTTTTGGTCAATTATTTAGGGTTAGGGTTTTAAAATTTTATTTTTTTTTATTTATTTATTTATTTATTTATTTATTTATTTATTTATTTTTTCAGGTTAGGTTCTCCAGGGTTAGGGTTTGGAGTGTCCTAATTTTTTGGGTTAGGGTTTGGAGCATCTTAATTTTTTGCGTTAGGGTTTTGAGCATCTTAATAGTTTGTGTTAGTGCTTTGAGTGTCTTATTTTTTTGGATTAGTGTTTGGAGCGTTTTTGGGTTTAGGTTTTTGGGTTTTTAGGTTTTAGTTTTTGGGTTTAGGTTTTGAGAGTCCTATTTTTTGGGCTCGGGATTTGAACGTCTTAATTTTGTGGGCTTGGGATTTGAACGTCTTAATTTATTGGGTTAGGAGTTTTAGGCATAGGTCTTCAGGTGTTTAGTGTGGTAAATATTTTGGGTTATGTCTGTAGGGGTTTCGAGGATTTTTAGGGTTAGGGCTTGAGGCTTTTTTGTAAAGGCGGTAAGGGCTAGGGTTACAGTGCGTGCTGGTAAATGTAATTCTTGAAAACTCGGCCTGTGATTGGCTGTTCCGGCTGTCCAAGGAATGCTGGTAAATATAGTTTTCCGGCACCAGGCTTCCGGGAGGCCATGTTGGGTGCCCAGAGCATGCCTGGAAATGCAGGGTTAGGGTTAGGGTTAGGGTTAGGGCACATTTAAGCGCGGCGCCGCCCAGACACATTTTAGCGCGGCGCCGCCTGGACACATTTAAGCACGGCGCCGCCTGGGCACATTTAGCGCGGCGCCGCCCAGACACATTTTAGCGCGGCGCCGCCCGGACACATTGTACTTGTGGAGCTGGGAGGTTGTGGGGAACATCTGGAGAAGGTGCCTGTAGGGTTTGGGGGAGCACCTGCAGGGTTTGGGGTGGGATCTGTGGGGCTGGGGGGGGTCTCTATGGGGCCGGGGGGGTTTTGGGGGGGTTGTGACCCTATGGGGTGCCCCCCCCAAAGCCCCAACCCGCGGTTGACCTAGCATTTTAGCGTGGCCGCCGTCCACCAGCAGCTTCATGCCCGTCTTCCGCTCCCAGTGGCCCGCGGGGCGCCCGGTGGCCCTACCGGCGTCACCAGCGGCCACCTTGGGGTCAACAGCGGCGATTTTGGGGTCAACGGCAGAGGTTTTGGGGTTTCGGTCTGGGGGGTGCTGACATGCCCCCCCCCGCACCCCCCCAGGCATCCTGGCCCTGCAGCTGCCCCCGGGGGAGCTCAACGCCGAGTCCTACAGATGAGAACCAGTCCCCTCCGCCCCCTAAATGCGCCCCCAGCCCCACAAATGCCCCCAGAACCCCCCAAATTGGCCCCCCCCAATTTATTCCCCCCCCCCCAGCGCCTGCCTCCACCTGGCCGAGATGCAGCGTCGGGTGCGGGAGGCACTGGCGGAACGCGAGCGGCTGCTGCGGGCACGGGTAGGACGGCGGGGGGTACAAAATTGTGGGGGGGCACCAAGGGGGGTGTGGTCCATGGGGCTTGGGGGGACCCCAAGGGTTGGGGGGAACCAAAATGAGGGGAAAACCAAGTGTGCGGGGTGCGGTTGCCGGGGGGACGCATTTGCGGGGCGCACCGGGGGGGAACCAAAATGAGGGGGGAACCAAGTGTGCGGGGTGCGGTTGCCGGGGGGACGCATTTGCGGGTCGCACCGGGGGGGGGAACCAAAATGAGGGGGGAACCAACTGTGCGGGGTGCGGTTGCTGAGGGGACGCATTTGCGGGGCGCACCGGGGGGGGAACCAAAATGAGGGCGGAACCAAGTGTGCGGGGTGCGGTTGCCGGGGGGACGCATTTGCAGGGCGCACCGGGGGAGGAACCAAAATGAGGGGGGAACCAAGTGTGCGGGGTGCGGTTGCCGGGGGGACGCATTTGCGGGGAGCACCGGGGGGGGGAACCAAAATGAGGGGGGAACCAAGTGTCCGGGTGCGGTTGCCGAGGGGACGCATTTGCGGGGCGCACCGGGGGGGAACCAAAATGAGGGGGGAACCAAGTGTGCGGGGTGCGGTTGCCGGGGGGACGCATTTGCAGGGCGCACCGGGGGGGGAACCAAAATGAGGGGGGAACCAAGTGTGCTGGGTGCGGTTGCCAGGGGGTTAGGGTTAGGGT